>NW_020537283.1:0-17359 GCF_003426905.1 Ctenocephalides felis | reverse complement strand
TTAAGGCAAATTGCTGGAACTTCCCGTACCGTAATTAAAAATCTTGGTACGGAACCCAAAAATTTACACAAAATGGGTACACATTATTAAAATCTGTAAAAATATCTGATAATTTGATGTACATATGTCCAACGAACATTTTTGACCGCCAAAGGGCAATTTTTTAAACTATTTTTATTGAGAGTCATCAACCGTTGAATCTGCCTTTCCAAAAATTTGAACAGTATTTTGTTCAGTCAATATAAGTAAAATGTGTTCCGAATTATTAAAATCGGACGCATCGTTCTCTCAAAAACTGAATTACCATTTTTGGCTCTTTTTGCCCCGTATTTTCGAAATTGCTAAACCTGTCTATATCTAAAAACTAATCAGCATGTCTACTTATCCATACGAATCGAATGTCTTTTAAATTATTCAAATCGGTTATTTCATACGAATGTCGAGGACATTTGTTTGAACCATATACGTGAATTTTAAAATTGAAAATTTACACAAAATGTGTAAACATTATTGAAATTTCTATAAAATAACTGATAATTTGATGTACATATGTCCAATGAACATTTTTGACCGCCAAATGGCATTTTTTAAACTTATTTTTATTGAGAGTACATAACCGCTAGACCTGCCTTCCCAAAAATTCAGTAAGTGCTTCATCTTGTCAATGCAAGTAAAATGTTTTTTGAATTATTAAAATCGGACGGTCCGTTCTCTTAAAAACTGAGTTGCCGTTTTTGGCCACTTTTTGCCCCGTATCTTCGGAACGGCTAGACCTGCCTGTGCCAAAAACTAATAAGCACGTCTTCATGTAGATACCAAGGAATGTTTTTTGAATTATCCAAATCGGATGACCGGTGTTCCCGAAATCGTCGACGAAAATTTATATCCGCACACACACACATACACATATACATCCATTTTTTTAAGGTATGCCAAAATGTTCAGAAACCTCTAAAACGTAAACATATATAAAAATTTCATTTTCGATTTTTTTGCGATTACTATAACTTAACAAATTAATTACTAATTACTATAACGCACAACAATAGAGAATATAACTCGGTATAATCAATTAAAATTTATTTATAATAAAAGCTTACGCAGATTTATAACTAAAGAATTTTTAATATATTTATTGTAAACCCTAATTGCCATGTTAGTACCGTTTTAATTAAATCATTTAATTTAATTACAGCGCCAATTAATTTAATTTTCAGTGGATTATTAATTGTTGAATGCCTTTTCAGAATAATTTTGGTATTGTGGTTTTAAACGAGATCTAGTAATAAAAAAAGGGTCAGATGCGCAGGTTTATATAATATTGTTTTGGTAACTGACACCTTTCATTAATTTTCGGTAATTTGAGAATTTTGTGTTAGGATCGTCATTAATTGTAAAAGCATCAGATAAAATATTGTTTGTATGAATATACAAATACTAATTTTGTTAATAAATTAGTAACTAAACAGCTAATACTTCGAATTAAAACAAATCAAGACAATAATTCATTTATACAATCAGTAATTGTATGTAGTCTTTTAACCAAAATCATACAAAACTATACATGATTGCAGTAACAACTAAATAACATATAATTTAAATAAAAACTATTGGTGCGTGGCATCGTACCTTAAAGCAAACTGCTGATACCGCAATTTATTATTCGAAAAATAAAATAATCAATAAGCAATAAAAATAAAAGTTTTTTAAGATTAATGACTGATTACTAATTATTGTAAAATTATAAGTGTAGAAGGAATCAAGCAGGCTAGACATCGAAAAACAATAAACTTGTCATTTTTATTTATCATAAAATTTGCAATTAATAAATTGTTTATATTTTCACCCAATGGTTTTTATAATTTTATATTCATAATTATTTCCCACACTGGTGACCCATGACGTTTGAGATGAAGACAGAGATAGAGCATTTTTTGGGGATTTAAAAAATATAGATTTTGATGCAGCAATATAATCACTGGTTTTTCGTGACTACTTATAAGGTACGTCCAGTCCTCGGTTTATCGTAGTTAAAGCATTAACTACCTGACATCGGACTTCTGTTGGTATTCCCATTTTGTATACCCAGACCTCAGTGTTTATTGCTGACACAATATTTATTCTGAGCCTAGACCTAGACCTTGGATCATGAATTGAATGCACTATCAAATGGTCATTGGAATCGCAATTCAACCTCTCCTTGTCCGTTAACTCACCAAATCGTCTTTGATGCAAAAGACTTTGTGACTGCATATTGTCAAGATGATGACTCTTTAATACGCTTTCCTTCGAATCACATCCGATTCGATAATTCGATGTATGATTCAAAGGGCTACTGAAGTCGACAAGATTATTTTAATCATTGCAAAAATTCATATTCTTATAGAGCGCCATCTGTTTACACAAAATATTGTAGAAATAAAAATTAATACAGTAGATCGAAGCTGAATCTTCTAAGTTCACCAAGACATCGAGGCTCAGGAAATTTTCCACGTGATTTATATTCAGAACCATATGCAGAGTATGAAGATGATGGAAAGTCGAATTACCTACCATACGGTGGATCTGCCGACGAAACTGTCACTTATTCCATTGGATGAACTACTAATTTACCAGTACCACAACAGTGCTATAATCTGCTTTCCCACCATATGCTTGTAACGTGTTTCCCTGTATTTTTTTAAACTGTGAGGTCAACACTGGGCAGGGAGTGTAGGGGGAATCAAGCACATTAGACATCGAAAAACAATATAACTTGTCATTTTTATTTATCATAAAATTTTGTAATTATTAAATTGTTTATATTTTCATCCAATAGTTTTTATAATTTTATATTCATAACTATTTCTCACATAAGTACTTATTAAATTGGTCGATGATCGTATTGTACAAAAAACTTAACAATATGTGAAATATACATGCCTGAACAATCAATCAATGAGATTAGCTAATCAAGCCTGAAGATTTGTAAATCTTAGAGGTGCATTGCATCGTGCCTTGAGGCAATAATAAATTTAGCTGGTTTTTGAACATTTTGGCATACCTTACAAAAATGGATGTACGTGTGTGTGTGTGGGTACAAATTTTTAGGAAACGTAATGATTAGGAAACTTACTGATTAGTTTTTGTCAACGGCAGGTATTGCCGTTTCGAAGATAGATACTAAAAGAACCCAAAATGATAATTCAGTTTTTGAGAATGAAGCGTCCGATTTGAATAATTCAAAATACATTTTATTTGTATTGACAATTAAAGTACCGTTTAAATTTTTGCGAAGGTTTCAGAGACCGAGTGAACAAAGAAAAAAAATGTCGGTCGAAAATGATGTACATATGACATCAAATTATCAAATATTTCAAAAAAAATTTTAATAAAGGCTATGAATGAATGGCTTTCGCGCTTCGATATTTCTTCTCTGAAACAGCCACGCATAGGGTTATACAAAAAGCGACATTTTAGAAAACCGGTTTTCGAATTTTAATTTTACAAAAAACCGGTTTTTGCCGGTTTTCGAATTTTATATAGCAAATAAATTTTTGTTTAGATATTCTGTAGTTTATCCGCAAATTCAGTTTTATTTAGAGCGTATTTGACTGAATTTATTGATTGTTCAATTTTATGGATAGTAAGCAAAATTATTTTAATTTTAATTAGTAGAACTAAAAAATAATAGTTATCTTGATTAAATAACTTTGAAAATAATCATTCGTTATTCAAGTACCATTTTCAATATAAGAATAAAAATATTTTTTCATAGTGAAAGAAAAGTTATTCAATAAATAAAAACATTAGATTTTTAAATAAAAAACATTCATTAAATTAATATTAAATACATGTTGATACATTCATGTTAATATCAATTTTAGTTTTGAAAACAATTAAGCTAAACTCGGGTATTGTCTGTTTGTATATCTTAGAAATATGAGATAACTCCGCTTAATCAAGTTTTGGTTATTATAAGCTCTGTAATCTGTAAAATACAAATAATAAAAAAAACATTATTTGTATATTAATTGTCTTTTTGAAAGCATTTAGTATTTTCATAATATTACATTACGGTGCGGAAAGTTCCAGCAATTTGCCGTAAGGCATGATGAAATGCACTAGTTTACTATTTTATTTTATTGCACCTAGTTACTATTTTATTGTATTTTCTAAAACATTTATTAACTTCCTGTAGGGCAAGTTATAGTAATCGCTAAAAAATCGAAAATGATATTTTTTATATCTTCACGTTTCAAAGATTTCTGAATAATTTGGCATACCTTAGAAAATATGGATGTATGTGTGTGTATGTGTGTGTGTGTGTGTGTGCGGATACAAATTTTCGTCGACGATTTTGGGAACACTGATCACCCGATTTAAATAATTCAAATACATTCGATTCGTATTGATAAGAAGACATGCTAATTAGTTTTTGGTAAAGGCAGATCTAGCCTTTACGGGGCAAAAAGTGCCAAAAACGGTAACTCAGTTTTTAGGAGAACGGAGTATCCTATTTTTATAATTCAGCAAACATTTTACTTGTATTGACAAAATAAAAAACTGATTAAATTTTTGGGAAGTCAGGTCCAGCGGTTATAGACTCTCAATAAAAATAATTTAAAAAAATGTCATTTGGCAGCCAAAAATGTTTATTTGGCTTATGCACATCAAATTATCAGATTTTTTGTAGAGATTTTAATAATGTGTACACGTTTTGTGTAATTTTCACAAAGATCATAGTACGGAAAGTTCCAACAATTTACCTTAAGACACGATGCCATGCATCGCACTAGTTACATTTAATTATAATTGGATTCCGTTATCACAAAAATTAAATTATTATTTTTGACATTTTCTTTCTGACCTTTGACTTGCCTAGGACAAAAACTAATCAGCACGCCTTTCCGTTAATAGGAATCGAATATTTTTTGAATCATTCAAACCCCATAAACGGTATTCTGCATCAATGGTACGAAATCAATTCAGACAAAATGACAAATTTCAAATTTGATCGTTAAATTGTCGAATTAAAAACAACAAGAGATCAATTCAGAGCAGAAACTAAGTGAATCGAATTAATCTATGCATTAGGTGTGGGCATGAACTGGTCACACAACAGCCGACAGTCACAAACAACAAGACACGACTTACTTAAGTTAAACGAAATCAAAATTGATATTGCCGTTTTTTTTTAAATTTTTGAAACAACAACTGATCGGCTATGGGAAATTGGGAAACATACAGTAACACAAAACCTGTTTGGTCTAATGGAAAATTTTGTACCAGAACGCTAATAAGAATAGCAATGCTGAATTTATACCAGCATCAGTACATGGCATACGTTTGTAAAGGTGTTACGCTCCGCTTAGTCTATAGCTACATCTGATTTTGATGATTTCTTAGATCGACTGATAGATGATGCAAAACAACACCATCCTTTAATGATAGCCGCTGAATTCAACTCATGGTCAGTAGACTGGAGTAACAGGCAGACTAATGCAAGAGGAAAAGCACTTTATTAAGTCTTTATTGAGTTAGATGTGGTGTAAACTGGCGCACTACTCTTGAATATAATAATGAAACTTGTTTTAAACTATTAGGTAGCATATGATGATCTAATTGATTTTCCATAGATAGCAACTGAAAGAGCTGAAGGAAGCTTATCATCAGGATAAAAATAGTCAAACGCCGGAATTAGATAATATTCCTAATATTGTTTTAGGAGCATTGATATGGACATCCTCCACAATATAATACACGTCTAAAAAATGTTTTATTCCACAAAAACAGACATAGCAAAGATTAGTACTTCTTGCCAGAGAAAAAAAATCACCAGACGCACTGTCATCCTAAAGTCGAATGCTATATATAGCATGCTATATATAGCGGGTAAAATGTATGAAAGAATAATTCACCAAAGAACAGATGCAATATTCTTTACATAAACTCTTATCAGTCAATGGTTTTCTTAAAGAACGATTAACTATTAAGGAGGCAATTGCAGAAACCAGATGTATGGGCGGCGCAAAAAAGTACTTTCTAGTAGTTACATTAGACATCGAAAATGTTTTTAATTTTGCAATCAGACCGTTCAAAAGAATAACGCGGATATCAACACTCATGCCACCACTCAAACTAACTGATAACTATGCTACAACACCGAAAGATAAATATGAAATATTGGCAACACACTTTGAGAACATCCACAAACCAGACCTGAGACGAACCTTACACAAGATTATTCAAAATTTTACTGATATATACAAAGACAACCTATAAAAAGACACGGCTATAGTTTCGGGAATTAGAACAATAGCACAAAAGCTACCAAGCAGAAAAAAACCAGGATCGGACAGACTACTAAAACAACTACCGTCAAGCGTACTAATTTTTGGCTCAAATAACAAATACCGGAGGCTGTTTAATAATGTAGAAGCATTTTCTTGCTTCATGGCAATTCTTTACAATATTTCTCATATTGAAGACAAAGAAACCACACGACTATATGTAAATTAGACCTCCTCAAGACTATGTGCAAAATATGTACAAAAGTAGGGGTAAGTACCCTAGTGGCGAATACCTAAGGTTATTCATAAATAAATGAAAAAATATTTTATGAAATGTTTAATAAATTGTGACTTATGTTAGATAACAAAGTTAGAAACTAATCAAATAAACATAAACGCAATCTTCGCTAAAAATAATTAATATTATTAATATAAAATAATTAATATTATTTTTGTCATCAATCAAACTTGATGACAAAACATATGATTTTAAAAGTGGCACCTAGTACCGAACATTTAAAGAAATCTTGCATTGATGATGTATGTAGCCATCTCCACACTCTGAAATGATTGCATATATGTGTTTGACAAATAATCTTAGATATTGCAAAGAAAAGTCACTATGCATCTACCCTTTTGGCTGAGCCACACCGATGCTCTCAGCTGGTACATACATCATAAGCTTTTCTTTCTTTGACTAGAAAATACACAAAATGGGGGTATGTAGTGACCGTTAGCACTCATACAGAACAAAACAGAATAATTAGAATAAATGACGTAAATTCTCACAAGAAATATCAATATGTTTACTGTCCGGCGCTAAGGGACGACTTAGTGTCCGGTGCTAAGGGACAGACATTTTTGTTCATTTAGTGGTACCTACTAAAATTGCTTAAAAGATCTAATAATATTCTACCATTTTACGGTTATCAATCAAGTACGACTTCCATTGATATTTGGGTGATGCCGTGATTTTGCGTCTGCAGCAAACGTTTGCTGCGCCGTAGCCGTGCGCGTCACAAGTGAGGCTTGGCGCGTGATAATGCACCTGTGTGACTCCTACGCCCTTGTCACATGTATTTTGTAATGATAAAATTTATACTCGCTTAAATAATACGTGATAAATAGAGTTTCCGGCGCTAGGTGCCGTCCGGCGTCGGCACTGAGACTGGTAGTGAACAAACCGAGAGATCCACTGACTAGACACTACTATTCAACAAAATACATACATGAACAGAGGTATATACTGACTGTATATGACTATATAAAAAAGCACGCTGAATTATGTCCTGCTGAACCCAAAGCAAAAATTGTTACTGTGATCAAAAATATGCATTTCTTTTTGAGAAAATGTACACTCTTTCTTTTCATCACATAAATACAATATACCGTTTTTCTATTATTTTAATGTACGGATATAAAATTTCTCATAATTTTAAAGAATATTTCTCAAGGGTGGTTAACCTTTCAGTACAAACCCACCTTAATGTTATATCTATTTTATATATTTTATTAGATTAGATATAAAATTACATCTTCTCAAAAAAATTGACAAAAATGTATATTTTGTTCTCGCGCTAATATCTTCACTGTTATCTTAACTCGCTATCATAAAAAACTTCTTGTTATATTTTCTACTTACTGCTTAAGAAATAAGAAATAGGTCCAACATAGGCGATATATCTGTCAGATGAGCTATCAACTTGATTTCCTTATTTTCAACCTTTTTGGTTGTAAGTGATAAATTTAAGTGTACTAATCTACAAGCGTTTGTTAATCCCGTTTTTTAACAAGTGAAATAACCAATTCGATTAATCATGGTGTTTTAAAAAATTTAAGTTTTACTAAATTTAATTTTACGCGTACCGAAATGGCGTCAAACTTCGATCTTTAGGATATTAATCTTACAATGTTGCACAAAGATTAATACGTTCCGTACAAAACTAGCTCCCAACCGAGTGGCACAAAGCAAGAGAGAGGCAGTTTCTATTTCGGCAGAAAAGTTACAGCGATTAATGGGAGCGGCACTGATCGCAAATAAGTGTACGGATGGACATCACGACAGACAGTTTTTCAAGATTAACGTCCAGGTTCAATGGATTGAAATCATATTTTACAAGTACATGGAAGGAATATCGAATGAGAAAACGCTAAAAGGTTTACCACATATCCATTTCAAAGTCGTGTAAACTGATATAAGGACAATCAACGAGACAATCCGCCTGATAAAGCGGATTGTTTGCTTCAAGAAAACCAACACAAAGTTCTTTAAAAGGAAGAATAATTGCTCACACAGCGGCAACATCGGACATTCCATTCCTTATGCCGTAAAGGAAAGAAAACTTAGCAGATTCTGATAGAGAAATAACCGGAAACACATAGCGATTCCAAAAGTAGGGTTTATTCGAAAGAAGCGTCCGGCCTGCACATTAGTACCTATTTAGCAATTTCTAACAGCGAAAAAATTGTGAATTGTTAATTGTAAAAAAAATACATGGTTGAAACATACCGTAAACGTTCAGTCTGGAAAGCAAAGCAAAACTTGCGGGCGGACAACCAGCCTAAACCTAATTTTTTTGGCGACGAATGCGTGAAGCATGTCATTCAGAGTAAGGTCTCAGTTTACACATAAATACCCAAGCATCAGATACCAATAATGCATAGATATGAATTCTTAAGCTTGACTACAAAATTGTCGCCAAACTGCAAAACAGAGCTAGGCAATACCATAAGCATGAAGACTGCAAAACCATACAAGAACATAGAACACCAGCAATAAAAAACCAATTCTACGAGGGTCATTTAAAAAATAAGGTTCCCAATGCTGTACACTCTCCGCGCGAGATACTAGAAGAAATCCGGCAACACCATTTCCATTGTTGATCCTTGCCATTTCATTCCAACTACCTGGAAGATCACTGCATAGCTGAGTGCCAATCTAACAGCCATCTGCGATGGAGCGCGCAATCGCCGTAACCGCCAGGTGTGTAATCCGTTCAGTCATTCGATTTTTAAACGCAAAAAAACTTACACCTATTGAAATTTATAGACAGTTGGAAGAAGTTTATGGCAAAACTTGCATCAGCGTCCAGCACGTCCTCAAATGATGCAGGGAGTTCTCCGAAGGACGCACAGACGTTCACGACGAGCAAAAGAGCGGGAGGCCAAAAATGTGTCTTGCTTACCGAGTTAATGCTTAAAGGATCCACTATAAATTCGGACAAGTACTGCGAGACACTAACAAAACTCAAAAAAGCCATCCCAAATCGCCGGAGAAGAAGGCTGAGCAAGGGCGTGGCGGTGGAGTTCTTCGAAGCGGGTTTTCAGAAGTGGAAAACTCCTCAGAAAAAATGCGTTGAAAGATCTGGCGACTATGTAAAAAAATAGTTTGAAATACAAGCTTTCCGATGGTATACACATTTATAGCAATAAAAAATGCCTCAACCCTGAAAAAAATGTGGGCACCTTATTTTTTACATGCGCCTCGTATCAATTGTAACACCAACCAAGGAGAAACTAGGCCATGCACCATTAAGCGTATGAAATAAAGGCGATATAGATGATTTTCTATGTCATAATAGTTATTTCAGTAGTTCGATCACTTTTATATTGCTCGATAACTGATCAATCATCTCCTTTTTTGTGAACGTTTGCATTGAGTTTTCAACATAATTTTTCCATGTTTGTAGAAAAACTTGAATTTACTTGATCTATACGTTAAAACATTTTTAAAATAATTCTCAGATGTTGGCAAAGAAATGTTTGCAGCCGAAAAAACTAGATGCATCAAGTTGTCGATTGATTTATGCATAATCACTAAATCTTAGGATTATCCTACTTTATAAATATTTTCCGATTTGGACAAGAAATTCATAGTTTTTGAAAGGCTTGCAAGAGAAATAAGATGTATGCATGCAATATTAAAACCCAAAAATAAAACAGTCTTCAAGAGGAAACTAGGTACATAACAAACCCTATAAATTTTTACAGAGTTTGTGAAATCTCGTTCACAGAATGTCACACTTAAGTAAAAAATTATTACTCCGAATTTGCCACAAAATTAGAAAATCAATGAATTAATGAAAATCGTGATAATATTAGAACAAAATCTTGAATATCAATATGAGTCAATTCAATTTAAATGATATCAATTTCAACTTAGACTGGAAATTGCAATGGCAATCAATGTGCTCCAAGCACATGTATATGTGGAACGGCGTTGTAGTGGAAACCATCAACTTAATATGTATTAAATAGATGCCTCATTTATTATATACTACTATTGCACAAATTTACATTCAGAATGAGTTACTTATTTTATTTACTAAAATTTTCTAGAAATATTTTTGTAGTTAAACAAAGTTTCTAGGGCTATCTAGTATATATATATATATATATATATATATATATATATGTATATATATATGCCGAGTGCTTGTATATTACTAAAATTGAGGCAAGTTAATTTTCCTAGTGGGCGAGCAAACAGTTTGTGACAATGTCGGATTAAATTGTTTGCAGGTGTAACTGAGGTTCATATTACATTTATGCTTATATATATATATATATATATATATATATATATATATAACTGTGTGTGTATAATATGTGGATGAACATATGGCTTATTTTACCAGAGTTCTAAAACTCTGCAGAATTTCTCTAAATATCAGATTCAAGTAAATCAAGTAAATTGTAAACCCTAATCAGATAAATAAGAAAATAAACATTTTATCAAACCAGATATGGAAAAATCAAAACTAGTGGTACATAGCATCGTGCTTTAAGGCAAATTGCTGGAATTTCTCTTAATTTAATAAAATATTTATTATTATTACGTTATTTAATTATTAGTGTAGATTGAATGGTTACTGGGAGCATTAATATTATAATATATTATGTATTGTGTGTAATGACAGGGCCGGCCCTACATGGAATGCAATGCATGCAAAAAATGCGGGCGCACGCTTTAGGGGGCGCCAAAACGAGATTTGGATATGATATTTATAATATTGTTTTTTCAATGTCATTCAAGAAATATATAGTTTCTCTGCATATTTTATAAATCCATGGGCAATATATTAAAATACGTTAAACATTTCGCTTTAAAGCAACAAATGGGAAAGTAAAGATTAATACATACAATTCGTTACTTACGATATCAATTACGAGAAGTTTACGATGCAATTTTGTATATTTTAAATAATGGAAAATTTAATTAAAATAATCCAACATGAAGTAGCACTGTTATGTTCAACAATGAAAGTTTTAAAAAAATTTAATCTCTGATTTGCTCAATAGAGTAAATTGCATTAAATCCTCAAAATAAATAAACAATATGTTTCAAAACCCAAATATTAATAACAAGCATGCATTAGAAATAATTGAAAATTTAAGAATATTCTTGCAAGCAATAAATAACATATTGGATGTGTTGAAAAATTTGGATTGAAAATAAAAATTTAAAAATACTTCCGTATAGCTACTACGATAAAAAGCACAAAAATTTGATTACAAGCACCCACGAATTGCCTCGATCTTCTGAATAATTTAAATCTAAATCTGAATAATTTAAATCTAAAATCAATGTATTTTTGCACTTTTAGTTAACATGTATGTAATTTTTTGTGTATAAAACACATAATTATTAAAAAGTATTTTAAAAATTTAATGTACATTTTTGTATAATTTTAATGATGAACTATTAAAACAATTAAATGGGGGGAGGGGGTTAGCGCAAGAAAATAATGGCATGCGGGCGCTGAGGATACCAGGACCGGCCCTGTGTAATGCTATTATAATATTGTGCATTATTGAATTATAAACTTTCCCAAACCATCGAAAACAGAAGTAATATAATAAAAATATAATCTAGCAAAAACTTAATTATAAAAAATCAATAATGATTCAGTAGTAAAACAGGTGATTTAAAATTCAAATATTTGGTTCGGAGTAGTTGATATTGAAAGAAATTCAACTTTTGCCTAAACTATAATTTCAAAAAGTTTAAATATTATTATTATTTTTGCAAATGATAAAATATTATTTTTCTTATCAAGTATATTCTAATATTTTAAATTGATACTTTAAATTTAAATGAAGTTGCTGCTAATTTTATAAGAATTGGCAGTTCCATTTAACTTACACGTACAACTTTTCCATTTTGATACAGACTGTTCTAAAGATTCAAGAAATTTATATTAAAATGCTATAAGTAAAAATGTCGGCACTTGTAGCGCTTTTGCGTTCGATATATTTTTGTATTTTGAGATGCAATATCGCAGCAAACGATGCTGCTCTAGGAGTAATTTAGTTAGAGCATATTATAAACCATATATATTAAAATGTTTGATAATAAGTTGCAAGAGAAATTATTACTAGTTGTGTTAAAGCCCCGTACCAAAAATGTTTTTTTTGAAAAAGCCTAAGATTTTTTGAAAATTTTGAAAAAAAAAGAATTTTGAGGATTTTAAAACTTTTGCAAAATTTGATTTGTTTTTATATTTTGAAGTTGTTTGAAAATTTTAAAGTTTTTTCAAAGCATTCGCGCTGCATGCTAAAGTGACAAATTTGGGAAAGCGTGTAAGCGCCGCGTCGCAGTCAAATGGATAAACTAGGTACGGAACCCATAGATATGTAAACAAAATTTGTACATCATTGAAATCTGTATAAAATGTCTCATAATTTTTTTTTTTTGATTTATTTTTCATAGCAAGCTATACAAAGTACATTCATCTACATTTGTTACAGTTATATATTATTTGACTGCGTGAGAAGGATCGCTATCCTGCGATAGCGCCCCATGTTAGAAATTAATATGGTCTGAATCTACAAGCAATATAAAATCTACATTGGTCAAATTTGAAACCAATATCGGCTGGTCATAAAAATTGAACATTTTTTATATTGAGGCCATATAGGTAAACCAACATTGGTCTATTGTCTATATTTGGAATTTGGAACCAATGTTGCCTACAAATTGTTGAATGTTGGTAAGGTAATATACAATTAGACGAGAGCTGGTGAACATTTTGAATTATTAATTATTGAATTAAATTATTCTGAAACTTATAACTGATGTTGAAATATTACACAAATATTTGAAGATTTGAAGTTGAAATAATATAACGCTAAATCAATGTCATTTATTTAACAATAAAACACCTGAAATTTATTTATTTATTTATTTATTATTTATTTCTGAAATGAACATATACGTAAATTTATTAAGAATGTTTTTGTGGAAATTCATTTATTAAATATAAACAATGATACAAATATATAACTGCATTAAAAATATGATTATTTATAAAACACAAAAAGTGTCATAAATATTGATTATTTTTTAATAGAATTTTATTAATACATATCAAGTAAACTTTTTTATAACAATAACAAAAGCAAATAAACTTTCCTATTTAAACATCATCACTCGATAACATTTCACAGCATCTGAACATATTTATTTGTTGTTAATATATTTATTATCCATTATGAAATATTTATTTCATCGTCTAGAACAGTCATTGGAAAACCTACCTTACATTTGATATATATCAAGTAAATTATAATCGAATATTATTCTATTATAATTTACGTGATATATATCAAATGTAAGTAGGTAAAGTAATAAAATAATAAAGCAAATTAACTTAACTATTTATAACATCATCACTCGATAAAACATTTCACAGCATCTGAACATATTTTATTTGTTGTTAATATATTTATTATCCATTATGAAATATTTATTTCATCGTCTAGAACAGTCATTGGAAAACCTACCTTACATTTGATATATATCAAGTAAATTATAATCGAATAATTATTCTATTATAATTTACGTGATATATATCAAATGTAAGGTAGGTAAAGTAATAAAAGTAATAAATGCAAATTAACTTAACTATTTATAACATCATCACTCGATAAAACATTTCACAGCATCTGAACATATTTTATTTGTTGTTAATATATTTATTATCCATTATGAAATATTTATTTCATCGTCTAGAACAGTCATTGGAAAACCTACCTTACATTTGATATATATCAAGTAAATTATAATCGAATAATTATTCGATTATAATTTACGTGATATATATCAAATGTAAGGTAGGTAAAGTAATAAAAGTAATAAATGCAAATTAACTTAACTATTTATAACATCATCACTCGATAAAACATTTCACAGCATCTGAACATATTTTATTTGTTGTTAATATATTTATTATCCATTATGAAATATTTATTTCATCGTCTAGAACAGTGACTGGGAAACTTTTTCAATCATAACCCCAAAATATTTTTGTCCAAGTTTGTATTGTCATCTGAAACCTCGTATTCCTTGTTAATAAATTTATAATATATCATTATATATTATCAATATGAATAATTTATGAAAGCGTTAAAATGAGATTGTAAAATGCACTCGACTCTACTTTTACCTTAAAAAATAATGACTTCATATCATAGTCTAAAATCTTGCTATGCAAATGTACAGATTTATTGACATTCCACATTGCATTTATTATAATCAAACATTATGACTATTCTGTCAAAATTTATATCTTTCCTTTCTATAACTTATTTAGTTACAAACTTTTGATGAAAAACTTTTCGATAACATTTACTACTAAGCAAACCAGTTTCTCTATTTTCTGCGCTTACAACAATATTACCTGAAAATAAATAAGAATATGTTTTAAATGCAGAGACATATAATTATATTATAACAAGTATTGTCTTACCTTTTATAAATATGAAAGTGCAGTATGTCTTCACTCAAAAAGATTAGGTTATGTTATATTTTATTATGTTATATTTTATTATATTTCACGTAATATGTACAACTGATTTCTCAATGTGTTTAAACTCCTGATCAATATAAAAATCCTTAGTGAGAAAAATAAAATTATCTTGCATTTCTTACCATTTTTATTGAAAACTTGCAAATTTTGACATTTCGAATAGCTAGTTTCCGATTATTTATTAGAGATACTAATAATGTAGTTAGCAGTAATTATTCTAAAAATAAATAGCTATTAGTTACAATGCATAAACGCATAATTAAGTATTATACTCACCAATAGTAAAAAGAATTCGTCTATTAAAACTAAGGTTATGTTAGATATACATAACTTATTACTTAATCTATCCATCCCAAATCAAATCAGATGACGTAAAATTAAGTTGAACTTTCAAACCTTTGTATTTTAATCCAAAGTAACAACAAAGAAATGAAATATTGTATATTTTTCAGAGACAATGCTTACTTAAACCAAACTTGTTTGTGGTATATATTTCGCACCAATGCACATTACACACATTAGAAAACAATGTACACTATAACACTATTACACATTACACATAACTGAAAATATTATTCGATTATTTCCAGCAAAACTAGTATCTTAAAACATACTATAATTAACAATTTTGCATTAAAGGCTAAGGACGCCGTGTGACGCGCGTCGCTTCTTGTAGGCATACGTCATGCATAGAAGGCATAGAAAGATCTAGAACCTTATACCTGCGGTTCAGGATAGTGAGTTACTACAACAAGATTGTATATCTTGGTGGTGTAATGGCTAGCGTCGCAGCCTTTTGATTTTGATTTTGGGGTTCAAATCCCAGTCCATTTATTATTATTTTTTTATTTTATAATTGTATGAGTAAATAAAATTAAAGTTTTCAATTAGTTTTATATATATCGGACAGTATTTAAAATAAATTACCCTGTAACATTTATAACTTTTTTATAATGAAAGGAAAACTGAATTTTTATACTATTCTCAACATTTGAGGTTTTCATAAAGAAACCGTATAAAGTATTATACATCATTAGAATCGTCTCAAAATTCTTAGTTTTTCTTCCACATATCACAACTTAGTATTTCAAACGGTTTGGCCTATGGGCGAGTTGCAGTGCTAAAATTCAAAAAAATTGAAAAATCTGAAAATAATTATACGAACACACATATTGAATTATATATCATTTTATTCGTAATTTTATTCCGCATCTTTCGTCCGAATAAACTTTTTACGTATCTTTTACCTTTTAATTTGTAAGGGTGAATAATTACATGGTTAAATATTTACAGCCATATATATCTGGCGTATGTTGTTTTCGTTCTGTTGAGTCGATAGCTAAGCGCTAGCGTTGCCGACTCTTAACGTCGTAGTCTCGGGTTCGATCCCAGATAAGATTTTTTTTTTCATTTTAAATATAATAACAATAATTATGATTGAGGAATTTGAGGAAACAATATTTATTATTAATTAACATGCAAACAATATTTAATAGTCAATTATAAAAAATGTTGCATCAATATTCATTTTTTATTTTGAGGACAATATTTATTAGCTTATGATAAAAAATATTGCATAATATTTATTTTTCAATTTGATGACAATATTTTGTACCCGATGATAAAAATGTTGCATCAATAATTTCATTTCAATTTGTGGACAATATTTATCAGTCGATGATAAAAAATGTTGCATCAATATTTTTATTTCAATTTGTGAACTATATTTATCAGCCGATGATAAAAAATATTGCATCAATATTTATATTTCACTTTGGGAACAATATTTTGTAGCCGATGATAAAAAAATATTGCATCAATATTTATATTTTAGTTTGAGGACAATATTTATCAGCCCATAATAAAAAAATATTGCATCAATATTTCTATTTTATTTTGAGGACAATATTTATCAGCCGATAATAAAAAATATTGCATCAATATTTCTATTTTAGTTTGAGGACAATATTTATCAGTCGATGATAAAAAAATATTGCATCAATATTTATTCTTCTATTTGGGGACAATATTTATTAGCCGATGATAAAAATATTGCATCAATATTTCTATTTTAGTTTGAGACCAATATTGGACAAGGCCATTTATAGAGATTATTGCCTCAATATCGGCTGACGTTGGCCTGATCGATTAGTTGACATCATCACAGAACCGACGTTCGCCGATATTTTTGCAATATAGGCAATCACGGCCACAGAAAACCGATATGGTAATATATTGTACCGATATTAATTGGTAAATATTGTACCGATATTAATT
>NW_020537282.1:0-22435 GCF_003426905.1 Ctenocephalides felis | reverse complement strand
AAGTATTGGTTAGAGCTATGGTATATCAACTACAAGATCCACATTTTTTGATACTCGCTTCGGGCAGCCTGGTATCAACCAGTGGTGACAATCGGTTTTCACGTCAATAAAAAAAATCATCAGTATTATAGAAGTTGTAATAATAAATTTGTCACAGAGATAACACAAAATATTTGGATTGTCCTATAAAATCGACAATTTATTCTGAATATGATTATGACTCAATTTTCCTAATATATCTCTATTTATATATTGCGTACGTACATACATGTATAAATAAATTTGAACATATATAATATATTTTTGTATATATGCACATCCTTCATTTAATTTGTTTTATTTAGACTGAAACTATGTTAGTGTGTCATAACCACTTTGCACTTTAATTTATATTTTAATTATTTCAGTTCACATAGCAGTTCTAAAGTTCGGACGTTTTGGAATTTATTTTTCGGATCATAGTTAATAAATACAATAATATGAATAGTTTACAAGTAACTAGTATATATCTCTTTTGTAAAATGAATATTTGTCACTTGCTCTTCGATTACAATTATAATATATGCTAGCAAACTTTCAACTCGATATTCTTCCTGCAATTTGAACTCGAGCCTTAAATGTCCACGATCTCATTGGTTCATTGTAAAATATATATTGAAGGTTCTGTATCATCATAATGAGCAAGATCATTTGCTTAATCATAAAAAATCATATCGTGAAATGAAATTTATCAAATATAAAAAAAGTTCTATAAAGTTTAATCATAGACCTTATATTTAATGTCGTATAAGGTCTATGGTTTTTGATGAGAAACTCTATATTTGAATTAAAAAAAAAAAATTATTTATAATTGATTTACTTTGAATATTTTGATATCATGAATTACGTTTTCCAATTATATATCAATATAAAACAATTTTTAACTCATATATATGAGTTCATATATCATTCATAACTTATCAAATATATTATATGAAATGTTGTATAAAATAACTCAGTAAAGAAGGAATAAGATGTTATTATTGCTTATTACCGTAATTATGTAGTACGCAAAACCATTGCGAGATCTCTATGAGTAATAACATGGAGAAATTTATGTCTATATTTTATAAGATTTATATATACACTTATTTATATGAATATGTACTATATTTTATCTGTCGCAGATAAAAGATAACAAATATTAGATTAATATATTAGATTAAAATATTACACTATTATATATCCACCAAAGTTCCTATGGAAATAACATGGGTAAAATCCATTTATTTTATAACTTAGCGACAAGTGAATCAAAATTTTGAGAATAAATAGAATTTGCTAATTTTTTTGTTCAAAAATTTGAATCAAAAATTGTTATTTTTTATAAAATAAAGTATTTATAAGGAAGAAGAACAAAAAACTTTTTTGGAGTGCGGACTATGTTAGAGCTAAAACTTTCAGAGATTTTTTTTTATCAATTTGGAAGCATTTGAGCCCCTGGGAGCAAGAAAATTCGAAAACATCCATATTAAGGACCACCCGAATATATATTATATATATACTAGCTGACCCGACAGACGTTGTTCTGTACCTACGTCTACAATTTTTCAATATTTTATACTAATATTTACTGCTTAGTTAAATAATAATTACTTTTTTGAATTACTATTTACACCAATATATAAGTGATGTTGAATGTAGAACTGTTTCAATAAAATGATTGTTCTCAATTTCCCAGTTAACACTTTAATTATTTATTTAACAAATATTAAAAATGTTCAATAAAATTGTATATTAAAAATTATACACTGCGATTTATAGAACAAATTTATTTCCAATAGCTCAATTTTATTGCATTTAAGGGTTATATAGTATTTTAGCCATACCTGTAGATGTGGATGTATAAATGAATGATTTTTTGTTTATTCACGACTAAAACATTGATTTTCCAAATTTATCACACTAAAAATGATCGTCTGCTTTTTTGATTTATGGTCATAGCATAAGATACTCATGTTGAAAATTGAAATCTTTTAAAAAGTACAACAAATTCAGAAAGAATTAATATATAGCATTCGCGGCAAAGGTGCAATATCACCTTTTATTTTTCTCACCCAAAATAATTGCTTCAATAATGTTGCCTATAATTTTTATAATTTTGTACCATATTTTAACTGGCTAATTTTAATATCTAAATTGCATTTTTTTTCTAATAAATCAATATACATTATTGCTTAAGTTATATTTGAAGTGAATTAATTTGTCAAATCCTGTTCACATGTGCTCTATCCAACTTACGATCAACAAAATATTGCTCTGTAAATTTTTTTTACTGTGCTCCAATTTACTTGATATTTTGGAAATAGGCTAATCTTTATCTTAATTTCAATGTTTTTAACAATTTGCACTCCGTCACCATCCACAGCATTAATTGGATTATTACTCTTTTAATTCTGATTTTATCAGAACTTGTAATACACTATTTTAAAGGTGATTAAATGAGCTACAACTTTCTCTATCATTAATTTTACCGTAACTTCTCTTATTGTAAAACGGCGAAGGGTTAAAGGGCTCGAAAGATCTCTGGTTGGACAGCTCCTTAATTAATCATACATCTATCAATATTTGTGTAACGAAAAAATAATAAACAATAATAATTAGTCAGAAAAATACCTCGAATTTTCTTATATATTACTTTTATACGTATTCTTTCAGAGGTATTATGATGAGAAATTGGTTGTTTTTTTTAAAATGTTTTTTTTTTCATGAAATCATGAGTTTTTTAAGAATCATTTGTACTAAAGTTGTGGTATTTTCTAGAATCCATCAAGATCTCTTAAACCAAGTTAATTCTAGATTGAATACGATTATTAACTTCCCGTAGGGTAAGTTATAGTAATCGTCCAAAAATCGAAATCAAAAATTTTTACATTTCTCGACGTTTTGAAGGTTTTTGAACATTTTGGCATACTTCAGAAAAAAATGGATGTGTGTGTGTGTGTGTGTGTGTGTGTGTGTGTGTGTTTTGTATGTCCGCTTTTTTTCGTCCACGTTTCGGGCGCACGGATCAACCGATTTGAATGGTTTAAAAAACATTCGATTCCTATTGATAGGGAGATGTGCTGATTAGTTTTTGGCAAAGGCAGGTCCAGCCGTTACGGAGATATGGAGCAAAGAGTGCAAAAAATTGAAAGCGATTTTTGAGAGAACGGAACAACCGATTTGAATGGTTTAAAAAACATTCGATTCCTAATAATAGGGAGATGTGCTGATTAGTTTTTGGCAAAGGTAGGCCCAGAGGTTTCGGAGATACAGAGCTAAATTTAAAAAAAATGGCAGTTTTTGAGAGAACTAAGCGTCCGATTAAAATGATTCAAAGAACTTTCTGCTTATTTCAACAAAATAATTGATTTTGGAAAAAAAAAATTTTTGTTTCTAATTTTTTTTTCAAAAATTTTTTTTTGTAATTTTGGACTAAAAATTCAAAAAATCACCCAGGCTAAGCACAGTCTAAGCGCCACTCTGGTACAAATGTTTACGCAAGTGCGTTTAGACTGTTTGTGTACTGGAGCACTTTTCCAATTTTGTGAAAATTATTGAAAAATGTGAAAATGCCGCCAATCTGAGCACAGTATAAGTGAAAATGTCGCACAGAATTATTTGCAAATGCGTTTAGACTGTGACTATGCCGGAGCACTTTTTCAATTTTGTGTAAATTTGGCAACTATTTTTTTTTTTTGAATTTGATTCGAAATGAAATGACGATTGTTAATGTTCTGGAGATGATAAATTGATTTATTTATAATTAACTTTCCATAGGGTAAGTAATCGCAAAAAATCGAAAATGAAAATTTTATATATCTTCACGTTTCAGAGGTTTCTGAATATGTTGGCATACCTTGGAGAAAATTGATGTATGTGTGTGTGTGTGTGCGTGCATGTGTGTGTGTTCGGATACAAATTTTTGTCGACGATTTCGGGAACACGGATGAAGCAATTTGAATAATTCAAAAAACATTCGATTCGTATTGATAAGGAGACGTGCTGATTAGTTTTTGTCAAAGGCAGGTCTAGCCGTTCCGAAGATATGGGGCAAAAAGGGCCAAAAACGGTAACTCAGTTTTTAAGAGAACGGAGCGTCCGATTTGTATAGTTCAAAAAACATTTTACTTGTATTAACAAGATGAAGATTTGATCAAATTTCATAAAGATAGGTCTAGCGGTTTCGGAGATCTAGTAAAAAAAACTAAAAAAAAATAACATATGGCGGTCAACAATAATCATTAGACATTAGACATATGCATATCAAATTATCAGATATTTTATTGAGATTTTAACAATAAGTATAAGTTTTGTTTACATTCCTATGGGTTCCGTACTAATGTTTTTCCGTTAGACAGCGACGCGGCGCTTACGCGCTTTATATTTTGTCTCTATGCAGTTAAAGAAGTACGATTGCTTTGAAAAAAAGTTCAGATCTTCCAAAATATGTCAAATGAAGATAACATTTTTTCCAAAAAAAATTTTTATAAAAAAAATTGTTTAAAAATTTTTTTTAAAAAAAAATTTTTTTTCAAAAAAAAGTAATTTTTCGTCCGATTTAAAATTTCCAAAAAATCTTATTTTTTCGAAGTAAAATTTTTCAAAAATGTTAATCGTTTTTTAAAAAAATATAATTTTTGGCACGGGAAGTTCCAGCAATTTGCCTTAAGGCACGATGCCTTAATTGCCTTAAGACAGAATTTCACTTACAGCTAGTTTTTAATTTGGTGGATATGGCACTCAAAGTATTTGATTTTAAATGAAAAAAAAAAACATTGCATGCGTCCTTTATCTGCATGATAGCTCACTCATTTTACACGCAGAAGTACTCATTTTAAAGCTTATTTTGAGCACTATAAAAACCCATTTTCATATCTAGCCTAATAATGTTCCTAAAACACTATAAAATAACGTTTTATTAAGATTTTAATTGAATAATTCTGTTCATTACATGATTTCGTTAAAATGTATATTTTGAAGGTGTTAGCAACAAATGATGAAAAACGCAAAAAAGAAACAAAATATCAGTAGCCAGTAACTTGAAAAGTATTTCCTTTTTTGAAAAACATTATTAAATATTTTTCTCGTATAATTAGTTCTTTTATCGATACCAAACGTTATTTTGAAAAAAGTAAAATTACACCACTGAAAAGAAATGTCATCCACCCGAGAAGTGGTAAAGGAGTCTAAATTGTTTTCACTTCTGAAGAGTAAGGTGAACCTAGTTCCAAAATTCCAAACGAATTGGAAAATAGTAAAAAGTTCAGACCCAAAGCGCTCCATTGAGTAAATATTCCGTACCCAATGACAAACATATGAATTTTTGACACAATGAAACTTCTAAATAATTTTTTTTGTATTGCGACTTAGTATAGTAAGGCAAAACGACTGCAAATTGAATATGTTTGAGCGCAATCACTTATGGCTCGCTTCTTTGCGCGAATTCGTACGGCGAATCTGTTCGCAAAGTGCGCAAACAAAATTATTGCAAGCAAAAGCAAACCACGCGCACGTCAGACGCATGCGCAGACTGCATCACTTGTCAAATGCATGTTATATTATTTGCATCTTATATTAATTTGATTTTTGGCACATCTCAGCTGCTTTTCGGCATTAATAATGTAGACATTACATTTCCTTATTCATAATTATGAATTTATTATATTCTAATATTGCCTTAGCCTATAAGTGAATAGAAATGTTTGGCAAATGACAGTCCTCAATTGTTTTTAATGTCAAACTAAGCTTCAAATATTTTCAAGGGCAAACAATGATAAGCGGTTTTTTGTAATTTTTTCTATTTATTTCTACAATTTAACTATATTTCTATGAATCAAAACATTCTAAAAAATTTCCCGAACAAACTTCAGGAAGATTCATGAAAATCCGAATTATAGTTTAGGAGGAAATATGAAACTTACATTGTTACAGAAGAATTTTATATATAAGATATATATATATATATATATATATATATATATATATCTGTGTGTATATGTATAGAGAGCTAAAAACTTGCTGTGACAGTTTTTTTTAATTAATACATTAATTAATATATCATAAGATACAGATTATATTTCTACAAAACAAAGGTGGCTAGATATTACAACTATTCCTCTACCGAATCAAAGTCTATAACTATTAATAATAATTTGCTAAAAAATAGTGCAGTGTTACAAATTACCTCGTATTTGGGGCTATTTGTAACATCTGTAACAGTTTAATTTTTTCTGAGTATTTTTTTATAAATCAGTGGAAACTTTATACAATACAAATAAAATATATAGTGTATCTTGTAATAGAATTTTTAATTATAAATCAACGTGTACTATAATTTTCACTTGAATCTGTATAGACTTCACTACATACGAGACAATAATGTTACAACTAGCCCCAAGAGGTTTTGTTTTAACTAACCCGAAATGTGATTTTTATCCAATAAACAAAATAACTATTCAAGCAATTAAGCAATCATAAAAATTAATCGATAATAAGAATAAAAACCGATTTTTTTTCATAGTACCTGCACACTTCTGTTAACTGCGTCGGCCTCGTTAGGATGGTTTGATCTGAACTAAAAACTAGCTGTAAGTGGAATTCTGTCTTAAGGCAATTAGGGCATCGTGCCTTAAGGCAAATTGCTGGAACTTCCCGTACCAAAAATTATTATTTTTTTTTAAAAACGATTAACATTTTTGAAAAAAAATTACTTCAAAAAAATAAGATTTTTGAGAAACTATAAATTGGACAAAAAATTACTTTTTTTTTTAAAAAAATAATTTTTTTTAAAAAAAATTTTTAAAAAAAAATTAAAAAATTTTTTTTTTTTTTTTTGAAAAAAAATGTTTTCTTTATTTTGGCATATTTTGGAAGATCTGAACTTGTTTTTCAAAGCAATCGCACTGCTTCAACTGCATAGAGACAAAAAATAAAGCGCGTAAGCGCGGCGTCGCTGTCTAACGGGTAAACATTGATACGGAACCCATCGGATAATAAACAAAATTTTTACTTATTGTTAAAATCTCTATAAAATATCTGAAAATTTGATGTGCATATGTCTAATGATCATTTTTGACCGCCAAATGGCATTTTTTTTTACTTTTTTCGTTAGATCTCCGAAACCGCTAGACCTGCCTTTATGAAAATTTGACCAATTCTTTATCTTGTCAATACAAGTAAAATGTTTTTTGACTTAAAAATCGGACGCTCCGTTCTCTTAAAAACTGAGTTACCGTTTCCGGCACTTTTTGCCCCGTATCTCCGAAACGGCTAGACCTGCCTTCGCCAAAAACTAATCAGCACGTCTCCTTATCAATACGAATCGAATGTTTTTTGAATTATTCAAATCGGTTGATCCGTGTTCCGCACATACATACACACACGCACACACACACACACACACACACACACACACACACACACATACATCCATTTTTTCTAAGGTATGCCAAAATGTTCAGAAACCTCTGAAACGTAAAGATATAAAAAAATTTTCATTTTCGATTTTTTTGCGATTACTATAACTTACCCTACGGAAAGTTAAAAAATATTAATATTGTACATGATTATATTGAAAACCACCTATTACAACTTACCCCGGTTACAATATACCCCTAGCTCTTCTATATATATTTCAAGCGTTTTTTCCAAACTCTTGAATTTATAGCTTTGTGTTGATTCATATTTTGTGATTCATGTTGGACTTGTGAATAACTCATAGAAAATTAAAATATTTGATTCGATATCAGTGTATTAATCATTATAAAATTTAATAAGGTTCACAAATCAGTTGTTTGAAATCGAATAAATTCTTGATCACAAGTGCATAAAATTCGATTCCAATTTAGTAGACTGAATAAAATATGTATATATTGTATAACAAACATTTTGCGCGAGCATCACTGTGATACATCCGCATTCGATTGCTGATCAATATTTCAAATGAAAGTTTTTTTTAAGTATCTATTTGCATAAATATAATCAGTTTTGTTGTAAGAACGCCTGAAATTCTTCACAAATCGTTCGATGTAAGAACACGCACCTATGAAAGCTGTTAATCTTGTTTTCTCTAAACTGTCATTTACAGAACCGCGGTTTGTGGTTTTATTAAATAAAATATGTAATTCGATAATACCTCCATGTATTACGTGTGTAATGACTTGATTTAAACTGTTTTATAGTGCATCTAAAAGCAACATATTTTTAACTTGTTTCGTTTTAAAATGTAATATAATATTTATAGATCAATAAAATATAGATATATAAATCAGCATAAAGGGCGCATATCTTTCTAGTTATGTAATTTTATATAATTACATATAACGAAAAAACTTCAATTGCAGCAGGGCATAAATTTAAATTTTTTTGACTTCCTGTAAGCTTTACAAATTTTTGTAAAGGCAGGCCAGCGTCTCTAAAGATCCAATAAAAAAAGTAAAAAAATAATTTTATTTGGGGGTGAAAAATGAACATTAAACATATGTATTATCAGATATTTTATAAAGATTATATTAATTATTTTGTGTACATTTATATAGGTTTCGTACCAATGTTTACACGTTAGACGACTACCCGACGCTTACGCGCTTTGACATTTCAACTCAAAATCAGCTATGCAGTTCAAAATTTCCAAAAAAAAAAACACAATATAATAGAATCCAAGTTTTCAAAAAAGTCATTTTTTCAAAAATTACAAAATTTCACAAAAATCTAATTTTTTCAGTTTTTTTTTTTAATTTAGTTTTTGGTATGGGAGTTCCAGCTATTTGCCTTAAGGCATGATGCCATGGACTACTAGTTAGAATTTTTCTTAATTCTAAAATAAAAATTATTTTTACAGTTTTGGATGAATGAATAAAAATAATAGTGTATTGGATAGTATTTTAAAAAAAATTCCGGTAGATTCCCGTTTTATATAAGTAAAGTTCAATTCAATATTAAACATTTTAAAAAAAAAATTTAATATTTTATTTTTGCTTTTTTTTAAATTTTGTGAATCATATCACACATCTAAAAATTCGAAAGTTTCATTCGTGTACTTCGTTATAGTGAATCTTATAAGACTTTGGTGGTAAACTTATCGCTATTTTGAGAATCCTCATTTATCGGCAAGGAACGCTAAAATTAGCAAATAAATCGTGAACATAAATTAAATATTTGAAAACGACTATAATTTCATCGGAATATAAAACAGGGAATAAGAAGGCTTAAAGATCCGCGGGTAAAAAAGTTCACCACTAATATTTCAAGAACAAGTAAAGTATGGCATTTAAACGATTTTATTTTAAAATAAAAAGAAAATAGAAAGATGTGTAGCCAGCCATTACTTTAATTTTTATGACGTTGCTATTAGGAGATAATTTACCATGTACCAAATCAGTTTTTTAAGCTTTGAGCTCTATTACTTAGTTTATAATACCTGAATATAATATCTAAGAACATAAGCGCTATTTAATTGTTTTTTAAGATGCGTTGTTATTTTCAAGCTAGATTCAACATATTTTTTTATATAACCTCTATAAGAGCTTACATATGGGTAAGGTAAAAGGGACCAGTTGAATATACACCCAGGCAAACGGTAAGAAAACAGTAAATACAATAATAAAATAATTTGAAAATAAAATAATTTTACAATGAATATGCATTTCAATTCTGCTAATGATGAAATACTAGATCAAAGTTTATACAGTATGATTTTGTATACTATGTGCCCATGAAATTTGTATTTCGAAATGGCTATATATTATAGCTATCATCTCGAAAACTCCTTTAAAATTATAAATGAGGCATTGGATTTGTTTGCCTCTGAGCTGTCTCTTTTTACCCTGCCCTTGGGATAAAATGGGCCGGATGACAAATTTTAGAAAAATATTTAGAACGTATTTCTTCAATTATGTATTGACTGAGAGTTTTAATGAACATAATATAATAGTTGTTTTTTTTATATGTTTTATGAGTATGCAACATAGTTCATTTTGTTTAGTGTTTAGTAGACGATATAATAACTGACAACATCATATAACACAAACCGAGTACATATATCCTAATTGTAAGATAAAAAAAAATTACCTCGAAAATATCTTGTATAAAAGCTTATCTTTTAATTTTGTAAAACATATTCAATTTTTAAATACTAGACATAATTCATCAAGGGCAATTTATAATTTTCTATTTTTTCTCTCCTGTTCATATTATATTAATCTCGTAACATATTATCCAATGTTATGCCATTCAAAGTCAATACCCGCAGGTATTCCGCGTTATATCAAAAATTCTTTGTAAATGACTCGTAATTCGTATTCAGAAATAGGTTAATAATATGTGAATTCAAAAGCAACAGGTCAGAAACTGGTCGTACAATGATGAGGATAGATTAAAATAAATCTGGTTAAGCGTTAGTTTCTCAACAATCTCTTAATGTCAAAAAGAGTGTTAAAAGTATAGAATTTATGTTTTTATTACTAGTAAATATAAGTTAGATTTTTTATTGTATCAAGTTTTTATAATTTTGGCAATTTATCGCAAACTTCATATCTAGGATTGACTTGGCAAATCATTTACATAATCATAAAGTTACTTTACGACCAGACGCTGAAAAAATTTATTTGAATTAACCGACTTTAACGGAGATATTAAAATATAAAATATTTAAATTACTTTGACAGAAATATGTGAATTATTATTTAATTATTATTTTAATTAACATGCGATATATGTTAATTTGACAATATAAATTCTGATGAACAAGGGAAAATTTGAGATTGCTTGACTTGTTTGATTATGATAGGAAAATATTTAATGGATCTGCATTTTGTTTAAAATAATTGATAGGTTTGCATACAATTAATACAGAATTGCAAAAGCATCAGCTTTCGTATTAATATCGTTTAAATTAATTTTGAGGTGAACAACTACTATAAATTGAATTGCGCTAAGTATTTTGGAATATGAGAGTAATTTCGCATTTAATAGCAAGAGTTATCTTTGGCAATGAATTAATATCTGAATATATAAATATATATGTGTATATATTAAATAGGATCGTTTATGGCGTTTTGTATTGGAAATTAGTAATAATGCTTTTGTATAATATAACCATAGATGTGCATTGAAAAACATTTTGCCTTATAGAATGACATTTCTGCAAATTTACAATTCCTAAAAGGCAACGATCGTAAAGAGCAAGATTGATAATAAAATCGTCACCATCAAATTTAATCTAACTGGTCACACAAACTATTAGTTTTATCAAATGCTCCAAAGAGCTCTGAGTTGATCTAGAAGTCTGAAAATTAAAAAAATTCTGAAATTATAATATAATCACTTAATTATTAGTCTGTTTTCAAGGCTAATTCCTAAGCTTGATGTTTTTGATAAATCAGCACTTTCTAAAGCGAATAACTTCGCTCAAATTATAATCAAATCTTGATGTAACATTTATGCTCAACATATCAAATTTATAAAGTTTGATAAGAAACCAGTTTAAGATTGTTTCTCGCAACTCGCACACACAATTTAACAATAAATTTCTACATCTGACAATCTTGCTTTGTTAGGATTACGATATTTTCACTTTCTGATCGTTGTCGGCAGTTTCTGATAGTTATCACCATATGTAGAAGACTACGTTTAGTTGAATTTCCTACTTAATTATGCTCTTGAGTTTATTTGTGTAATTTTACTTAAAATTATAACCGTAAATAGATAGCGTATTTTATTCGTAACATAATATATAGGGTATATATAGGGTAAAGCAGGTCTTAAAGGTCCACCACCGATATCTCAAAAGCAAGTGAAGTTAAGAATTTTTAACAATATTTGAAAGTAAAGGGGAAAAGATGTATAACTAGCCTTTATCTTGATTCTTATGACGTCGCTATCAGGAGATGAACTGCAATGTTTAAAAATTCAAACACAAGTTTTTATTTAGTTGTTAGTTGTTTTTGTTAAACAACAAATTTTTATTTAGTTTGTTTGTTTTATGCTATTTATTGTAGTATAATTGGTTGGGTTTTCACAATATAAGTGCTCAGAATCAAATTGGACCTTTGTGCCCTGTTTACCCTATATAATAGCTGATAATGAGATACATATCTTGACAAAATATCTCTATGAAAATGAATCATGAAGAACAATATATTATAGCTGTCGACATAATATCTTTATTGTCATACGTAATTCTGTTCTGTGTCATATAAAAGAAATGATGTTTAAAATTGGCCTATCTTGGAATTACATATATATGTATCGAAAAAAAATTGGTACAGATGTTTGTAGAATGATCTTCTTTTTGAAATTAACGAAATAATTGCAATGTAAATACAATGTCTCTGACAAATATCAATATCAGTTCTTTAAAAGAACATTCAATTTAATTATTATATAAATAAAAATAAATCTGTTTACTTGAAACAATTTTTTCCCAAGTATTTCAAATTTTATCTAATTTTTATCAATGAAATTAATGCCAATGACTGTTAGACGTTTATTAGTATTACAGCAAAAATAATAGAGCAATGTATTGTCGTATTATATGTACCATATAATCGTATTGTAATATTAGCAAAGTAATTAACTTGTCAACTTGGCAATTAAATCTATCACTTTATATATACATATATATATATATATATATATATATATATATATATATATATATAATTCAGTTTCCAACTTGACCTTAATCGATTCTAATGCGGTAAGGTCGGAGGTTGTTTTCGAGAAATTCATTGTGAAATTGCTGATTATATAAATATATCTGTAAGTTTTACCTTGGATTTGCGCAATTTTTCCTTAGCAAATAAATTAGAGTATCTTAATTTATTAATTGTACTCATTCGAAAATTTCATATTGCTCACACTATGATTGAACTCTGTTAACGGATTTATGCCCAATTCTATATGTAAAAAAATTATTATTTCACTTTGTTTTCACCAAACACATGGGTTGTGCTTAATTAGTAAAAACTATAATTCTTAAAATATATAGGTTTACGTGTTATTTGTTTTGATTATATTTTCATAAATTACAAGTTATGATTAAGAGAAAACCGAAAGCAACAAAGATAATGAAGTAGATTCCCAAATGATAATCAGTTTAGTAACACATATATTTTACTTTATACGTCAAATACGTTATTATCCATTTGTTATGGCGCATTTAAAACTTCTTTATATATTATATATTTTTCATTTAGAATATTCGCGATAAAGGTATCAATTCGAACTTTGACTGAGTGTCTATTTAGAAATTATGTGAACTGGATCATTCTGGCGCGCCATTCGTAAACAAATAATCATTTCTATGCATATAATTATTTATTTATAAACGATATAAAGTCATTAAAAATTAATTATTAGTTTCGTATCGCTTATTTGTACTGCATTTAAGTGAATTTTAAATGAATAATTAATCGCTTCTTGGTTAATTGTATAAATCGCTTGCGGTTTTTGGTCGCCGCATAAGTATTTTCCGTTATTTGTTTTTATATTTGTAATTAAGGTAATTAAATTTAAAATTTTAATTACGTATACTTTATAAATTGCATAATATATCTTTTTTATATTTAACGGCAATCAGAAATTGACGAGCCTTATGAGCTGTTCTTGTGACTTAATAGTTGGCAACCCATGTCTTCAACTTATCTTTATGTGATTTTGTTACAATTTCGGTATTATCCAATATTGATTTTTTTGATTCTGTAATATTTACTCATTAATAATTGTATGCTGCGCGGAGGCTTATTACACTTAGAAACATATATAATATCTATATATTCAAGTGAAAACTAATTTTACTACTGTCGTCCGAGTGTCTGACTTCTGATTCACGTCGTCCACAAGACCACAACTCTGACCACTAGGTCGCGAGAGTGTCATTATATGATCTGTTTATTACTCACATCTTAAGGTTGTTGATTATGTGATTCATTAATTATTTTATATTTTTTAAATATATGACTCTAACTTTTTAATTTTAACAAATATGGCAGCCAATCAAACCTTTATTTATTGATTTTTGTGATGCTTTTGTGTGTTTTTTCAACTTAGTTTGTATTACCAACATAAACTGGGACTCAAAACGTACTGATGTCTTATCAAAAATTTTAAACAATATTTCTAGTGACTGACTCGATCAATAGGATTTTAAATAAATTGTGCTTTGCATCAAAGCAAATATTGTTTTGAATCTAAACTTGAATTACAAAAAAGAATATCCATATACGAAGTCTGTTCAAAAAGTTTTCGTAATTTTCGTTTTTTCAAAAAAATATTTATTTATTCGTCTACATTAATGTGGTCCCCTTCAAAGTAGTCCCCCCCAGATATAATACACTTATGCCAGCGTTTTTTCCAATTTTCGAAGCACTCTTGATATTCACTTTTTGATATGTCCTTGAGCACTCTCGGCGATTTTCTTCAATCGAGGAAAACCGCCGTCCTTTCATGGGTCTCTTCAACTTTGGGAATAGGAAAAAGTCACACGGAGCCATATCTGGTAAATTTTTGCACTTTGCAACACTTTATTTCATTTTTTACGCAAAATTTAATACAAATTCTTTGACTTTTTCAATTCTTCCATTGTAAAAATCGCCGAGCTCAGAAAAACACGTCGAACCTTAGCGACTACCACAGACAAAGTAAACAGTGAATATAGCTGAAAATTTCATCATACTTTAGGGGCATGTATACCAACACAATAAAAAAAAAATTTTGACAATCAGACACTCCAGACCCGCAAAATTTAATTATTAGTAATTCCGGGTACTTTTTGAACAGACCATGTATTTGTTTATTCATAACAAGTAATGGCCGTTTTAATTTAGCCAATGCAAACTTAATTGTAAATATTTATATTGAAATACGAGTTTGTCAAGTAGTTAAATTATAATTAAATTTATATAACAAGCAATATAAAAGAGGTTATCAATGAATCTGAGTGAATAACAGATATGCACCATATAAAACCAGAGTAATTATAATTTGTAAAGTCTTGCCGATTAAAAACTTAAATTTTAATGCTGCATGACGGGTTTGTAGTTCGGTTTATCTCATGCAGTCATCTTGCAGTTGCTCAATATACTTATCGTAATTTGCTTGCGGTGCACATGAACTTTTCTCAAAGTGCAAGAAAACATGAAAAAACTCGATCGATTTGCTCGACAAATTAAAATATTGTTTTTTTATTCAATTTTACAAATCATTGCAAAACGTCATTTGCAATACAAATTATGCTATTGGCCCATTATGCTTAATAGTGACGTTCATAATAAGATAATTAAAGATCTTCTATATTATGCAATGCGGTTTTTCTTAGCTTGTTTTTTTTGCAGTTTTATGAATAAGTTTGAAGCAACAATGATAAACTTGAAAAATAAACCGAAGTTAATTTGAATTGAACTATTAGGACCTTTTGGAATTGTTTCGCTGAGACATTGCATTTTCTCAAATTCAGAAATATTAGATGAAGAAAACATGAAGAATATAAATATGTGATCTAAAATGTTCTAGAATTGTAGCTGATGTAAGGAATTTTCAAATACTTTTTATCTGAAAATTATCTTAACTATTTTTTATTTTCAATAAGTAAAACATACAAACTTTATTTGGAACTAATTTATTTAATAAACTAATGCAGCATTTTTAATATTGAAATTCAATTTCTTTTTCAAAATGTATATGCATTCAAGGAATTAATGTTATTAATAAAAATTATACTAAACATTAGTACACATTTAGTTTAAAACCTAATACGGCTTGATATTACATAAAAACATTTACAAGTATTTCATTCATAAATTATCCATTATTCAACTATTTATATTTTCCAATATTGTTATGTCATATTACTATTTACTCAATATTAAAAATTTTCAAAAACCATTAAAATATGTGTTGTAGGGCGGGTCGTTTTAAAGGTCACTTAGGCACATATGATTTTCGGAGTCTAAGAATCAAAACAAGATACTTTGCTGAATAAACTATATCTCTAGAATGAATTCTGATGTCCCGTGCATTGACCTAAAGATAAGGGTTGAATTTTTAAAAACCTTTCGGGGGGGGGGTGTCTCAGGGTGTGAACGACGGGCATGGATGGATCGGCTTACTAGAGAATAGTGGGGGTCGGTCATACATCTGGTCGGTCAAAATAGAGTTTTTCAAATGTTAACCCTTATTTTTAGTTGAATGCACGGGACATCAACATTCATAATTCATTTTTAGAGATATGGTTTCTTCAAAAAAATATCTTATTTTGATCCCTAGTATCCAAAAATCATATACAAATCGACCCCCTTTAATGTGTTGCCTGTTGCCATTATTGCATAGGTTTCAGTTTTTAGTTTGGTTATAAGTGTTTAATGAATTATCCAATTATCCAGATACCAATAAGTTTAAGAACTATTTTTTAAATTTATATATTATATATATATATATATATATATATATATATATATAATAGTGTAATAGTGAGCAAATGTCGCGCCAGTTGCGACCCTGAGTTTCAAGTTTATGCACCTGAGCTTTACGCTGCTGTGAACATTAAACCTTAGAGTTTTTAAATCGTCTAATTATTTAACTTTCAGAAAAATATTCAACAATTAATTGAAAATATTTTTAAATATGCTAAACGTGAACTTTTATTCCTGTCAATTTCTTTCATCAAAGCTAAAAACATATACACTCATCGATATCTCTATTAGTTATCCCATATAATGAAGAAGTAGTGTTTATTAAAGAAGCGTATTATTTGATACAATTAAATTTAAAAAATGTTGGTGAATTTCCAAATTGCACGTGAAATATCACAATTAACATAAGTTCATTAACATAACGCGCAACATAAGTTAATATCAAGCGTTGAATCGTAAGAAAGTCGTATACAGCTTAACACAACGGAAGCCTTGGCACACTTCATCAAGAAAACATACAAATATTTAGCTGTATAATATAAATATATATATATATATATATATATATATATATAGACGTTTATACAGGATACAGATTTATTCTAGTCAAAATAATTTTTTGATGCGCAAATACTGCCTCATTCGTAAATATTAGTTGCATCTACTAATTGAAAACCAGATTTATTTTAACATCATGTATAATTTTAAGTGATTCGTTTTTACAAATCAAGTTATTCGGGTGATGTATATAATATTATGTCTAATAGGACATGAAAACTGTCTTGCATAATATAGTCATAGCTACTGTCCCTCAGGCCATTTATTCATTTCCTTTCAAATTTAACAATCTTTGATAATGTGTAACAATTTAAATTATTGCTAAATTATATAAATAGTAATCTTGTAAAAAATTACATCTGACGTTAGTTGAAACATAACCTAGCCATAAGGCTAGTTTTAATATACAACAATTATATACAGATCCAACTGAATAAGATAAAATGAAAAGTATAATTTTTAAGATAAGGGCAGATGGGAATTATGTTATAGAAGGCACTATATCTTTTATTTGTATTATAATAATAATTGTAGATTTTGTTGGTTTATGAAAAATTTATATTGTAGAAAACATTATATATTTCAATTAATTATAGTTTGCATTGATGTATGAACAGAATTTCTTAGAAACAATATTTTTTTAAAAAAAATAAAGAATAAATTATCAGATTATACTTGTTTTGCTAGATGTTATAACTAGCCTCAAACGCAAGTAAGTTGCAATATCGCACTTTTTCTAAAAATTTATTAATTGTAAAAAAATGAGCAACACTTTTACTTGATTCAGTAAAGGATTAATTACAGTGTCTACGTATCTTTAATTTATAGTCATAATATAACTATTGGGACTCCCAAGATACATTAATTTAAAAAAAAACTGTTACAAATTGCATCTTATATTAATTGATTTCCTTATTTCATTTAATCAATTATATATGTAAGATAATGATTTATTAGTTTAGTCTCAAGTCCCAAAATTTAGTCTCATATTTCTAGAAATTGCTGTTTTGGTAAACAAAGAAACATACATACGATAAGCCACAAATGGACAATAAAACAATTATAATAAAGTTTCGCTCAGATGATCTTGATAGAAAGTAAAACATAACATACATTAAAATGCATCTTGTTACGCCTTCTGAAATTTTAATCGTCCGTTAAATATTGTTCCATTAAATTTTATGTAGGTACGTAATCATTTTGCGGAGTAGAATAATAGAACAACGAGCAAAATTAATTACATTATTTCTATAACAGATAATAAATTTATAAATGTGTCTCAATGCTATGCTATCTATTATATGATATAATTTGCCATTTTTGTATAAATATTAATAACTATTCGTATCATAGCCTAGCAAATTTCAATTTAGAAACTTCAATGCCGGTATATTACGAAATTTACGCATAATTTTACATATTTTTCATTCGTATTAAGCATTTGTATCGGTTCTATTTATTAGTAAGATCATATATAAAGCTTTAAGTTGCTTGTTATTAGAACATCTTTCAAATTCTAACAAACAAAGCTATCGGTTTGTTCACTCAATAGCTGAAGGCAAGGGTTGTATATATTATATTTATTTACATGATTATAAGTAATTAATTATGTATAAATATATATATATATATATATATATATATATATATATCGATAATTATATTACTACCCAAATTTTGTGAAATGAAAGAAAATGAAGAATAACCTCTATGACGCAAATCCTATAAAAAAAATTTTTGAACTTATAGATGAAAAGTAGGTATCTAGCACAAATATCTATTCCAGCTCCAAAATTTGGTGTAATTGCTGAATCATGTGAGAAAAAAAACTTACATACCCAATTATTTTAACATGATATGGTAGATCAGTAGATTTGCACCTAAATATTTCGAAAAACTATTTAAACTTAAAAATAGCATCTAAATCAATATGTGACTTGAGTTTGTATGACAATGAAACTTCTTCATTAAGAAGCATCGAAAGACTAGATAAATTTTGAATACTAAATCTACAACAATTTAATTATTGGTTTTTGTCATTTATTAAATTGGGACTCCCAAGTGGGAAACAGGTCACAAATCTTATTTCAATTTTTATGAGATTTTACAAAATAATAGCTACATTTCGCAATCAATGCAAAATATAAATTTTATAGGTGCATTTTTTATAGAGATAACGCTGTAAATAACTTGATCTGGTATTTTTTCAGAAATATTCATCAGAGTTTTGTAATAATTATTAATTTTTTATTTACCATTTTTTCATTGTTCACACCTTTTCCAGTGTTAAGTTTTGGTTCTTTTTACCACACCAATATGTTAGCTTTTGAATCAAATCAAACTTAAAAATAACAATACATCTTATAAATCAATTAAAGTTTAAGTTGTTCATAATTCGTTTTTCTAATCAATAATATCAACCAACCATTAAAAAACGCATATAATTCAATTAAGATTATTGAAATAGACTTCGAATCTAACAATAAGCTTTTAATGTATTGTGTGACACAACAATCGCGCGAAAGCAATAAAATAGAAATTTTCTTAGGACGAACGCGCGTGGAAAGAAAGACCGACCTGCATAAGAGCTAATAGTTAGTTATATGCTTGCGATATAAAATAATATTATGCAACTCCAGCCGGGCAATAAATTAATGAATTACCGAACAGTCGTCGGTTCTGTCGCTCCGGAGTACTCGCCTCGAATGTGCTATAAAATTTATATAACAGTCGGTATCGGTACATTGTATATAGAAATGCATATATATATATATATATATATATATATATATATATATAATTCTCGTGTCATGATGTTCGTCAAATTACCCTTCTGAAACTATTTGGCCGATTCTTATAAAATTTTCAATCACATTCAGTATGTCTGAGAATCGGACAACATTCATTTTTCATTGCCTTAGTTATAAAAGTTGGCTACCTTTAAGATTTCTTTCTTACATTTTGGTCCAATTCCTCTTTTTTATCATTACTAATTCTCACTTTGGCAATCGAATATTTTACCACTTAGTCTCTTTCACTCTTTCCTGTTTTTCACTAACTTTTGAGTAAATTTTTTTTTAAACTCATGAAAAAGCTCAAGTTTGACTTGAAAACAAATAAGGGTTGTCTACCTATAAACCTTGTTTTGATCTTTTTCTTTTGTCTATTTTATTTTGTAATGCATAGTTAAAAGTAACATACTGTTCAAAATTTTCGCGCTCTTACCAAAAGTTCATATTTTGCATACAATGAATTTTACACTTAACTGTTCACACTAAGTTTCATTTTTCAACATAGTGATTGATGAAATATATATTCAAATTAAAATGAAAAAAAATTTGAGTTAAAAAGTTAATACAAGGACCAACTGACTATGTACTCTACTATTATTTTTTATATTCAAAATACTCTACTTATTTCGTTAAGTTCTTTTTCTTTTTCATAAATTTTCAATATAATATTTAGAACTAATTGATATAAAAAGTAATTTAATACTCAATTACAAGTTTTGACAAATTTTACATTTATTTTGCTTACGATTTAGTACAGTTATTCATTCGCAACGCTTTCAGCTAATGAATTTGTAAATCTTTGAAAACGAGCAAATCAAAATTAAAAGTATAATAAAAATAATAATTTTGCTGAGAATTCAAGTCAATGGCAAGAAAACAATATCGTTTATCTTAAGTAATTTCTATGCCTTTCATTTAATCAACTCGCTGTTTATAGTTATAGTCTATATGTGATATAGAGAAAATTATATATTATTAAAATGAACATATAAATTTTATACACAAAAACAATAAATGGATCGAATATGTTTTATGCAAAAATATCAATTACAACCATACAGATAAAAATTGAAATCCAGATACTTTTGCAATTGGAATCAGACAAGAGCCAGAAAAGCTTTTACTTATGTTCTGTTTCTTAAGCTCAGTTCACGTTATGCCAGTCCTTCAGTCTAACAATCGATTATACCTTTTTTGAATAATACTCTAAAAATGTCTTTGAATACTTTATAATGAAAACTTGCGCAATTGAGCATTGCTTTGTTTTATAGTTATATCATCAGTTGATGAGACTGAATTTACAAAATAAATTTAAAATTGATAAAAAATTAATTCGATTCTTGGCAATGACATAAAATTTTAAATGTTGAGTTGAAATTAAGTAGAAGTTGAATAATTGATTTGAAGTAACATTCAAAAAAAAATTTATTTGAAATAAAAAAGCTTTTGAATTGTTGAGTTCAATTTGAATATAATAAGAATAAGTAAGAAGAAAAGCAAGAGTAGAACTGGGGAAGATCAGAAGAATAAAGACATCAGTTCTCGTTATTGTTTCCTATTTTAAATTTGTCATAATCTTAAAATTTATCAACTACCAATCATTTTAAAAATAATAGCTAAATTTAGATATGAAATGAAAATAATAGTCAATTGACCATTTTATGGAGAGCTTTTCCATAAATAATTTTTTTGTTCAAGTTTACGGTTGTGCTTACAATACTTTTATTATTGTTTTGATATGATTTGGTTTTGCTAATTAGGCGAAATTAATTTAAATTCAATACTATGAAATTCAACGATGATTTATTAGACATCGATATTTTTTTTTGTAAACTTTTTTTATGTGTAAAAAATCATGACACACTTAATCTAAATTGGAGCTAATTTGCGCATTGGCAATTTTTTTGTCATTAATTTTTTTCTGCGAATATAAATCTATTTTCTACCTTATTTTGTTATATATAAATGCTGCCCGTTTTTGAGGTCGTTGATGTTGATGCGTGTAAATTGCGTTTGGTTATATAAATCAATTTGATTATGAATATTTACAGTGCACAATGCCGTGCACTCTTATTCTTGCAGAATTATTGTCAGTCCATTGCACATTAAATATCGCATTCATTGTATTTCACTTGTACTTTTCGACATCGGCTATTTAATGCACTGAATACTTACACAGAAAGTTTTTAGAGCTGCTCGCTTCATATAATTGCTCATAGTGTGTTTATATAAAGGTAAATATACAAATTTATGCAGTTTATAAAAATGCGTTTGAGTATTCAAACATGCATCTTTTGAAATGGTTTATAATTTTTGTAGTAAATTGTTTTATCTATGAGCCAAATTTTGTGACATTTGCATTCGAGGACATGTTTTCTTTCATAATTCTCGCTATAAAATATTATTTAATTGGCTATTATTATTTTATTAGCTGATTTCAGAAGCTGAAAATCATATGTTATGTCCACACTTTATGACTATATTGCAATTTTACTGCGCATACAGATGGGTCATCTTAAAGCAATGTTTTGACTTGACTAGATTTCTAACTGACTATCTATTTTATTTGATAACAATTTATTTAATATTCATTTTTATTGAGTAATAATTAGAACTTTTATATGTGACCTATAATTGGATATGATATAAATC
>NW_020537281.1:0-33672 GCF_003426905.1 Ctenocephalides felis | reverse complement strand
CATTCGCCAAATGAGCCGGTAAATGTGCACATTCACCCCGAAATATGCACATTTACCGTAACATATATATATTATATATATATATTAGGGTGGTACTTAATATGGACATTTTCGAATTTCCTTGCTTCCAAGGGATCATATGGTTCCAAATGGATAAAAAACAATCCTCTGAAGTTTTAGCTCTTATATATTAACTTTTAGATAGTGCACCATTCAATCAAACTTCGTATGGAAATAGCATGAAAAATTTGAAAAATAAAAAAAAAAATAGGTATAACTTAGCGACAAATGAATTAAAAATGAAATTTGTGTCATTTTTCATTGAAAATTCAACGCCCTGCAAATTTTTGAAATTTTTTTCATGCTATTTCCATACAAAACTTTGATTGAATTGCGCTCTATCTAAAAGACAATATTAAGAGTGAAAACTTTCAGAAAATTGTTTTTTATCAATTTGGAACCATTTGAGCCCTTGGGAGCAAGGAAATTCGAAATGTGTACATATTAAGGACCCCCCTGATTAAATATATTTATTGTGTGTATGTGTGATTAATAATAATATAGAGATACCTATCAAAGATATCAAAGTGTTTTATATTTTATATATCAACCCCCTTTACACATATAATTTCATTAATACTATATTTATTTTAATTAAATATTAAGATTTCTCAATAAATGATGTGTGTTTACCTTTACAGTATTTAGAAAAATTGTTAGAGAATTAAAGGACATCACTCAAAAAATATTCAGATACTCTACTCTTGCAAATCTGCAGCATGACTCTCGATTGCCTTCGTAAAAGAGTCAGCATTTCTGTGAAATGTGACGTTGTACTATCTTCAATTGTCAATGAATGTGCCCAGAAGTATTTACACACATCAGAATTATGGCAACGAATTGTGGATGGGGTAAGGACTATATATTGTGTGTTATTTGACTTTTGAAAAATCTTATGTGTTTTGCTTTTGAAAATTTTTCTACATTGTAATAGATTTTTTGTCACATACCTGAATCATCTCAGTCATTGAACCATTATGTGGTAGATGCTTTATATAAGTACAGAGGCTTTATATCCACTATCATAAGATAAGTTTTAATCAATGACGAAAATTCAATTTTTTTCAGAAGAGAGTATTATTGCAATGAGCATTTTTTTATAGTTAAAACGGATGGTCAAAATTACACAGCTTATGGCCATCTGGATACATTGTTTTATTATATCATAAAATATGCAATAATACATTTGTTATGAATCTTCAACAGCACAGCATCCATGAATAGTAATATTATATGATCTAAGTATTGTTTTAGGCAGAAATAGAATGATTATAAAATAAAAACAGAAAAATTAATCATAAAATACATCTATTGATTTTTAAATAATTTCAAAGGTTTATCAAATTCCTTATTTTACAAGTTATTGTTAAGTTATTTTTTTAGACTTATTAAAAGTGTAATAAAATTACATTTTTTTTTCTTATTATTATTGTTTTTACTAAAACATTTTCTTTTATCATATTTAGGAAGTCGATTCGGAAACTGATATGTCCATGAACGAGGATAGTATTTCCGTTGTTAATTCCGTGAAGAAAATGAAGAAATTTGCATATTTTATAATTTGCACAATCTGAATTATTTGAATTTATGGCCTCATTTTTCAGAAGAAATAAACGCCTTTCGGAATGGTATCGTAGGCAATAGCTTTCCTATTGAGGTTTGTTAATTATAATATATGAATAAAAATTGTTAATTAATTTTTAAATAGTGAATGATATTGTTTTTTCTTTTCGAAACATTTTCAATTTTGAAGAAGTTTGTTTTCTTTAAAATGTCTGATTTGCTAATTTTGTTTTCTCGATATGTTTTCAATATATTTTTATAAATACTATAACTTTCATTATTCGTATTTTATCATTTCAAATATAAACTTAAATGCCATGCGATGCCTAACATAATGAGTTTAGTTTATTATATGATTAACTATTGAATTATTGCTTTAGGGAGCGATTTATTGTTTATATGCCTGCGGAGCCTATCTTTTTTGGGAATTGCAAGATCTAAAATCAAAGAATGATATTGAACGAGCCGAGAAACTTAAATTAAATTTGGAAGGATACGTTGTAATTTGCAATGGCATCATTTGCAATGTCGATGATGACGATATGTGTCGTGCGGTAAGTTGAGCAAAAATTATAATATATATAATATATATGTTAGGGGTATGCACCCATTTGTAATAATTATAAATAATATTGTCATGAATTCCCCTTTCATTTGTTACTATTCTTCTTAATCATGCTCTAATTTGTTATTATTGTTTGGACATTCGCGGTCTTTCTACAACCTTACCGTGACGTCGCGATCCTGTAAGAGACTGGTTACTTGTGTCTTGTATTTAAGCTTGTGAATGATGCAATAAACGGTCAGTGTGAGTTAAGACGAGTATGAGTAAATATCAGTATGAATTCAAAGTCAGTATGAGTTTATTCATCGTTCAAGTTTCATACTCAGTTTTCAGTAGTCATTAGTTCATAAAGTCTGATTAGTTTCTAAGTGTTGAAGTAATATGGAAAGTATGAAATAAACAAATACATCATCGACATTAACTGTTTTACTGATCAAGTCTTCCAGCTTCATCGGTGGACCTTCTACGTTGTTGCGGCTATGATGTTAGATTTGGTTTGTTTCTTGGTCGCTTCTGGTTCCATTTAGTTGCGTAGTGGTAAAGCCTAGCGACCCAAGATTGACCTGCCACTGGTGTTGGCGACTCAAACGAGCACTAGTTTGATTTGTTGTCTCTTCAGAGCTGGGTTGTTCCTAAAGTATAGGCCTGAAGACTTTTATGGTAGCAATGAAAGATAGCCTCCTTCCAACCACTTTATTTGATAACACTTTACACTTTACAACTTTAAAATATTTTACTGGATGTTATAGTGTTTCTGATGTCCAGGATTTTACTACTAATTTCTTCACAATTAGAGTTCCATTATATACTAATATTTTTCGGTCACCAACAACAAAACAAGGCGCTTGTATATTATATTGTTTATAGCCTCGATAAAAACTCACAAAAGCGATATCTTTGTAAATACATATTTTAACTAAATCTCTAATCTCTAAAATATAATATCTGGAACAATTAATAAAAATTCTTTGTAAAACAAATTAGTTTCTGTCTAACTTTATACAAAAATGAAATCGAATAAATTCACAAAGTAAATGAAAATTAATCAACATTATAAGAAAAATCTTTTTTTTTTCTTCTAGCAAACGAATCTCACAAACGTTTACGAAAATTAGTCTTAGTTATATACTAATATGTATAGATCAAAATAAATATGTAATCTGGTTTTACTAATTCTAACTTAAAATCTTTGTAATTAGATTCAGCATTTCAAGAATATTATAAACAACATTTCGACATAAGCAAATTAAATCTCTAATAATCACTCGAACCGCGTGATTTTTTATTTATTATTTTTTATTTTCGTGCCAGCACATTTTGTGAACTGCCTTTACAATCGCGCATTAAACCCATAATTCTTAATATAAATCCTATAACCGTAATCAATACTATTTAACTTATATATACAAAATAACATTTTTTTTTTTTTTTGCATACTTTTATTGTCAATCAAAATAAAATACATAAAATAACATTTGAAATATCTTCGCTTACGTACAGTTCTAAGTGTTCTAACAATCATTTGTACACACTTCTATAGTAACAAATATTTCAACAACTATATAAACTTTTATCTATAATTATCCCAGTTTAAATAAAGAAAAACAATAAAGGAATGTAATGAAAAACAATGAAAATATGCAATCAATGTGTCAATTCTGATAATTCCGTCCTCTTCAGCCTTTTTTGATGCCTGACATTATATAGACTTGCTCCGAGCTCATTGGGGTGTTCATCGATTTTATTTTTGTACCTTTGGGCAATCTTTTTGATTTCTTCTTTTACTGTGGGAGTACGTGTATCTTGGTTCTACTTTCAGTTTGAGGACAGATTCTGATACGCTGTCCCTCATAACATCCTTTTAGCTTACATTATGCCCAATATCTATTCTATTAAACATTTCGCGCACTGCACTGCGCTCATCCCTTCGACTTGTAACCGACTACCATATTATATCGGCTATTACTTTCGTTACCAAACTTTTTATTTAAGTACTATTCTTATCAGGAACACTTTTTACATTTTAGGCTGTGCTTGCAATTTGTGATCTATCCTTGAATTTCAACTCAGAATTAGGCACCAATCCAAACGACATAATACACAATCTGGTTTTAAACCCTTGACTCGGACACTATATCAACAATAAACCAATTCACGGAAGAGTATGTTTTCACAAAACATCTGACAGGTAATGATTAAAACAAAATTATATTAATTGTAACTGATTTTTATGCTTTTTATTATCCTAGAGGGACATGATAAAGATTCAAACCAGATATCTAAACGTCGTGAAGTCTTGGAACGGTTTTGCAAAATTATAGGTTTTAATATTATACCAGGGTATCATGCTGCCTTTGTTCTAAAGTATTATGTAAAGGTAAAGTAATTATAATTGTAAAATGGTACGATAGTGATCGAGCCATTTTTACACCACACATTTAAAATTCTTATTCGATTTAATAATTTTTCAACTTTTTTATTGTTTAAATTTGGTCATCAGTACAGATTTAAAAATAAAATCAATGTTGTATACTTCATATTATGTGAATACATTTCTTTTATTTCATTATTTATTCAGAAGATGGTTTGAATAAATATTATTATTATTTTTTATAGTGTAATAAATGCTATGGCGATATCATAAAGAATTTGGTTGCCAGGATGCGTCAGCTTAACCTCATAAACAGCACCCTGACCATGTGGTTGGCTTTGTCACAAATGTATACGGACTTGCAAACTACACTTGGTGATAATAAACGACCTGATGGAACTGTTAAAGAATTTGCAGAATTGAAGGTATGCATTTTCTTAATTCAATGTAATATAAATTTTTGAGATCATTAATATTTTATATTATATTTATGCTAACAAACTTCATAAAGCGACATGTGTGGCTGGCAGAGTTTTTATTATTATCTTCCTTAAGGATAAGTTTCAATGAAACCAAATTGAAAAATATATGTGTGTAAGTGTATGTGAGCCAATTTTTGACATTGTATCGACGTTTCCCAATAAACGACATTACAGATTTCAAAAATTTCAATGCCATTTCAAGCTCTGTTTATTTTTTTTAACTTTGTCAAGGCGAAAAACCATGGCAAATTAACATAATATATTAACCCGGTGCCAATGACGCTGGGTCATAATGACCCGAGACGTTTTTTAACGAACATATATTTTGTTTACCCGGGTTATGTGGTTTAAGCGTTTGAGTAGCTGAAGCGATGCCTCCCCGCTACCCGCCCCGATGGTTCGCTCAGTGCGACGCCGCCCGCGCAACGAGCAACTCGTGCGTCAAGTCCAATCGGGTATGTTTGACCCAGCGTCATTGTAAATGTAATATTTTCGTGACATACTTTTATTTTCTATTTAGTGATTATAGTGACATATTATGTGACCAATTTAGAAATATATAGCGGAAAGCAGCCAAGTGGCCCATACTCACTCAGCAACAAACCTTTTGACGTTGTAAATCGCGTCGTCTTGCCCGTTTCTAAAAGCCATCGTAACATAACATTCGACAATTGGTTCACGAGTTATGAATTAGTATCTCACCTCCTAACGGAACATAAACTTACAGCAGTTGGAACCTTACGCAAAAACAAACGGCAGATTCCACCTCAATTCATTACAACACGTGGAAAATGTCCAGGATCATCTACCTTTGGACATCAAAAGGACATAACTCTAGTCTCCTACATTCCAAAGAAAAATAAAGTTGTCTTATTGATGTCCAGTCTACATCATGACGAAAAAATTGATGAGTCTACAGGTGACAAAAGGAAACCAGACATCATATCCTTTTACAATCACACCAAGAGTGGAGTGGATGTAGTGGACAATCTTTCTGCGTCATACAACGTGAGTAGAAACACAAAACGATGGCCATTGACTATCTTTTTTGCAATGCTAAATATATCGGAAATAAACGCAAACATAATATACCGGGCTAATAATGATGATACACGCATGAAAAGAAGACATTTCCTAAAAAATCTGGGACTCGCCATGGTGCAGGAACATTTACAAGTGCGACGAGCTCGAGTGAATTTACCACGTCAACTGCGCAAAAGAATCGCACAATTCACAGGTGAAACCACAGATGAACCACCTCGAAAGATTCTAGGCGTTCGCAAGAGATGCCAAATATGTCCGTCCAAAAAAGATAAGAAGACAAGTCATACCTGTCATGAATGTCAAATTTATATATGCCCTGATCATTTTATTACCTACTGCAATAATTGTAGTAGTTCGATGTCAGTAAATGAGGAAATAGAAGACTGATTGGCATTTATAATTAAAAATAACTTAATTTGATCTCTTTTTTAGTATTATAAGATGTTTGTTACCAATGATTATTAACATTACTTAAACCAAAACTTATAATTAACATATGTTGTTTGTTCAAAGTTGATTTTGCATGTCTTGTTAAGTATGTCAATAAAAGTTTAATTATTATATATTAGTTTTATTTTATTTATTTTTATGCAGAAAATACCTTTATTTAGTAAACATTAATTACAATTTAGTAAAAGTATATATTTTTTATTATAAATCCTCAATAAAACGTCGGGTCAAAATGACCCAACGTCATCGTTCTTGCAATTTTTTTCGCGTCATTGGCGCCGGGTTAATTGTTATTTAGTGATCATTTAAAATTTATTAATTTGTTCAGATATAAAAATAATTTTTCTCTAAAATTTCGTATATTCTAAACTAAAATATCTGACAATTTGGTATGCTTATGTCCAACCAATATTTTTGATAATCAATTGGCATTTTTTTAACTTATGATATAACTTAACGTATGAAGATAAGATTCGTTTTCTCAGGTCCACCTATTTTATCTATTCAGCCGTTTTTAATAAAACTTCGACGAAATATAAATATTGACTAATCACGCTAAAAAGCGCTGCCAATTTCACAAAATTCGACGAATTTTTTAAATTAAGTGATTTGTCGATTGTCATCGAAAACAGTTTATCATCAAAAAATGTTTCATGAAAGTCGTCGAAAATTTTTGTTTAACAGTTAATTACAAGAAATCACCCCGGCCTAACTGATCTTCAACAAAAACTAATCAGTGCGGTTTCCAATCAATATCTTCCGAATGTGGACGAAATATTTTTCACTTTTTTGCTTATTACAAAGAAACGGCTCTGCCGCTCGTCGCCGAGTATTGGTCAATGTCGGTCAATGTCGGTCAATATTGGCCAATATTGATCAGTACTGGTCAATATTGGTCGATATTGATCAATATTGGTCAATATTGGTCAATATCGGTCAATTTTGGTCAATATCGATCAATATCAATCAATATCGGTCAATATTGGTTAATCAATATCGGCCAATATCGGTCAATATCGGTCAATATCGGTCAATCTTGGTCAATATTGGTCAATATCGATCAATATCAATCAATATCGGTCAATATCGGTCAATATTGGTCAATCAATATCGGCCAATATCAGTCAATATCGGTCAATATTGGCCAATATTGGCCAATATCGGTCAATATCGAAACAGAAAATTATTTTGGATTCTTTTGCGATTACTATAACTGACCCTACGAGAAATTGAAAATTATATCTAAATTGTTTAAAATAAAATATTTAATTAAAAAAGTAAAATTTTGGTTATTAAAAGGGGCGCCTGATTAGATAGGGCCTAGGACGGCAGTAAGCTTAATCCGCCACTGTTAATGATACTTGATGCAGCGATAGAGTAACTGTTGATCATGCTTCAATAATAAAAATGAATTCAAAGAATCATTTGTAAAATTCATAAAATAGTCCTAACTGAATTTTCAATAATGTCTAATGAGAACTTCTTGTACATAATTGAATAATCTGCAATAGTTACTCACATTATGAAGCCCATAGATAAATAAGCTTAAATAGATCGCTATCTTGGGCCATTTGACGTTACACTCATTTTAAATTACGAATAGATCACTACATGGCAGCACATGTACATACAGTATGTAAATTAACCCCTGGTATTACTTATACATTTGTACATAAAATCAATACAGCCCAAAAATCTGAAAAAAATTATTATTTGAAATAAGAACAAAACATACGAAATACAAAATATATTTTCAAATATATCACAGACATATTTTTGAAGAATTATAAACTAAACAGAAATAACTGACTACTATTAATTAAAGTATATTACAGACATATTTTTAAAGTACTTATTCTATTAATATTCTAGAAATAACTTATTCATATTAATTACTTAATGACTAATAATAATATATTAAAAACTTAAAAACTAAGAAGTAAAAAGCGCAGGAGTATTGATGATGGAATGACAAATTTAGAAGGAATGACAAGTAATGCAATTTATTTATTTATTTATTTATTTATTTATTCATAAGCAAGCCGTAATCAATAATAATAGATATTATTTCAGGCTCTTGTCAATAATTTAAAAGGATAAAAAGAACAGCACATTTTTAAAAAAGAATGAATACTTTCCAAACAAAATAATCCTAAAAACAAAACATATATATATATATATATATATATATATATATATATATATATATATATATATATATATATATTGATATCCAAATTGAGATAAAACTAAATTCCTAGGATTAAAATTCATTTACGAGACATTCTTGTTTATTATCTCTCCATTTAATAGTTATTTTGCTATCTAATCAATCATTAATAAAGTAATATTTGTTAAACCCTGAACTACTTTTAATTTATACCAATTGTAGCTCAAATCTATCTATCGTTTTAATCCAGTTTTTATTGCAAGGAGGTTTAGTTAAAACTAGTGATGTGCCAAGTCGAATCAAGTGATTCGAATCATTCGAATCAAGCCTTTAACGACTTGATTCGAATCAGATTTTACTTGATTCGAATCAACTCGCATCAAGCCGCGAAATATTTACTGTGATAAAATATGTATTAACACAAATTTTTCATAAATATAAAATTTTTCATAAATATAAATATAAAAAAATGTTTTAATTTAATTCAATATTATAATAATATAAAAAATAAATATCATAAATATAAAAAATAAATAATGAATTAAATCATGCGAGTCACCTGACTTTAATATGCTTAAATGTATCAGCCAACTCCAATCGTCTTTGTGTGACTTTAACCGCATTCATCGACTAACTATATCATCCGACTTCATATGACTCAAACCGAATCAAGCGGCGATATGAGTTGTTCCGACTTTAATGACTCAAACCGAATCAAGCGGCGATATGAGTTATTCCGACTTCATGACTCAAACCGAATCAAGCGGCGATATGAGTTGTTCCGACTTCATATGAGCCAACTCGAATCAAGCGGCGTTATGAGTTGTTCCGACTTCATGAGCCAAACCGAATCAAGCGGCGTTACGAGTTATTCCGACTTCAATTCTGATTCGAATCATCCCGACTTCAAGCCGTTCGAGCGATATGAGTTCAAGCGATATGAGTTAACCGTATGGGCGATACAATGCGTCGTCGTTCTTGCGTGTTTATTTATTTTACGGAGCGCTGAGAGCGATTTTATTCGTGAAATATCAATACCCAATTTTGATAATAATTAAGTGTTTTTGATTTTAAATGTTATCAGAATAAACCACTCGAAATTATGAAACGAGTTTCTGGAATCTTGCAATATAATTCTCTTTTGAAACAATTACTAAACACCAGAAAGTCAGCAAATAATATGTTAACTTCTGATTATGTAAGTAATGGCAAATTCACATTAATGAAATTAACTTTCAGCTCTCAGTTTAGATGCGATCCTTTACTGATTACATAGTAAAATAAACAATCGACCCATGATTCCAAATATTATTTTATATGCTTTAGTGATGCACAATTGTTTGGTAATCTATTATTGTAAATTAATTTGAAGATATGTTTTAGCCGTCCTCAAAATTACATCATTTTTAATAATTTTCAGAATATACTTTTTGATAGTGATTTATGTTTACAATTTCTACTTTGTCGGTTATATTGGTTAAACTGACAATTTTGATTATAAATTTGGATCACTTTTACTAAATTAATACATCCATCATTTTTTTTGTCCATATATATACTTGATTCGAGTTGATTCGAATCATGATTTGAATCAGGTTTTTTTCTGATTCGAATCATTCGAATCGGGAATTTTTCGAGTCGGCACATCACTAGTTAAAACTATAACTAAACTCTTGCGCTTTATAAACTTAGTTTTAGTCTTTGAGTATGCTCTTTTAATTGAGACATTATCAAAATCCTTGCCCTTACATTTTAAGTTTCCGGAATATTTGAAAACTTCTCAGAACATTGTATTCTCTGTTGGAATTTATCCTTTAAATTATTGCATTGCATTTTAATCCCGAAACAAAATTTGATGTATCATACATCTTCTGGGTGTTAAGGCACTCCTACGCCTTATCATTGCATTCTGCGGCAATTTGCAGCTACCATCAAGGACTTCTATTGAATATATTGTTATATCATATTAATTGAAGATATTGTAATTATCATATTAAATATTTTTGCTGCAATTAGTATGAAAAAATACCTTTTCGGAAAACTGGTATCAGAATAGGTGACTTTTAACCTGCACTTCACAATCTTAGAGGTGCTGCAAAAATCTTTTTCAAGGTGTTTAGGCTTCCATCTCCTAAGAACATAAGATTTATTTATTAATATTTTTTTGAAAATGTTATTGAAGTATTTAGAGTTATAATTACTTGGCTTTGTCCTTGGAGTTGCAGATTTTTCTTCTGGTTCTGTATCAGAGCATTCTCCAGTGACTTGAAAACTATTCTGTTATTGCCGTAAAGGAGACACTTCTATTTGGTTTCGATTTCAAATTATCGTTGATTTGTGCCACAAACCGAAGAGTTAGGTCATCCATTAAAAGATTATTCGCCCTCTGCATCCAAATTGAAAGCATCTTTTTACACACAAATTTTTACACACAAATATATATATATATATATATATATATATATAATATATATATTTACACAAATACATATAAGTATATATATATATATAACATTTTAATAGTATTGTGATGATACATATTCATTATATGCATAATACATCATTATATACATACCTGATAATTAGATGCCGGAAAGACATGCATTTTTTTATTTTATTTGGGGTTATAACAATTTGGCACATAACACTTTATCATTTTAACTTAATAATAAACGAAAAAAGTATTCACCAAAACATAATTATATATAAACAATCACAGAAAATCTCAACTACAATACACGATGACAACTTGACAACTCATAGAAAATGGCCGACCAAATCAATGTAGATCTAGCCAGCTGCTAGATCAATGAAATTGGAAATCGTAGCGCCATCCTTCGAACTATTCCAATACCAATCCATTTCAAAACACGGTAATCTACATTTGTTCGGAGATTACCGGCCATGGTGAAGCCCTACAGCATCTCGGCATACTTATAAATCACTCATAAATTAATAAATTGAATTTTTATTGATTAATTCGATTATTTATGGTTAAGCTCATTAATTTTAATATAAAAATTACAAATAACAATAAATAAGTCGCAAAAAAATATGAGAAAACCACCCTCAAAATTAAAGGCTTGAAGGCTGAAAGCTAACGTTTGAACTGATTACTGTGACTGAACTGTGGCAATGACGCTCAAGATCAGACAGGATTGTGATTGACTATTGTGTCATTTTGCTCATATATACAATTTGCTCCATATTTTTCCCACTAGCTCCACTAGCAAGTTTTCTGTTATTTTTAGGTTTTCATTTTTTACTCGATTTTTTTCATTATGGGCCTATTATTCTCTACTATTAATTTTTTACCATTTTATAACCTTGATTAAATGCACCAACTATTGATGGAACTTGCTTGTCGTACCAAACTTTAAACTAACAAAAATAACGAAAATTAACGACAGTAACTCAAAAATAGTTACAGTTTATTTAAAGACTTGGGTTGCACCTAAAAGCTCATAATAGTTTAACTACATGGATTTTTTCTATTTAGTTGGTTATAGTTGCGATATATGTTATCACTCCAATTCGACTTGACGGCAGGTCTAGCAGTTACGGAGATAAAGAGCAAAGAGTGCAGAAAATAGAAATCGAGTGTTTGAGAGAACGGAGCAACCGATTTGAATGATCTAAAAAACATTCTATTAGTAATGATTGGGAGAAGTGGTTATTAGTTTTAGGCATAGGCAGGACCAGCCATTTCGAAGATACAGAGCTAAATGTGCAAAAAATGGCAGTTTTTGAGATAACTAAGTGTCCGATTTAGATGATTCAAAAAACTTTCTGCCTGTTTTAACAAATAAATGATTTTGGACAAAAAAAAATTTTTCAAAAAATTTTTTTTCAATTTTTTTTTTCTTTGAAAAAGATTTTTTTTGGAGATCGAAAATAATTCAGATTTTATTTTTAATTCAGACTAAGTTCTAATATACTTTAAACAAATAATTTCAACTTTGCAATTCAGTTTATTTAATTCTTATAAATATTAGACAATGTTACAATATTTATAATAATCTATTTGAAAACATTCAATATTTCTCGAACATTTCGTTACGGTACGGGAAGTTCCAGCAATTTGCCTTAAGGCACGATGCCACACACCACATTAATTTGATTTTTTGCATGAGTTACAGAGTATACAATTTTATATGAATACTCGAAGTAAGATAATCATATTTCTAATCTGTTCTTTAGACTTTGGCCAGATATCTATCGCTAATGTTGGGGCTTGACAAAACAAAAAATCGCGATGCAATTTTGGAGCTACACAAGGCTGGAATTTTGTTTGCAGTTGATAAATCTGGAAACAACAAAGAGCCTCCTATTCGGTTGCCGTTTCTAGAAATATTGAGTGAATTTTCAGGCAAACTTTTGGCGCCGGATAAAAAAGTTATGTGAGTATAAACTTTGACTTTGATATATATATATATATATATATATATATATATATATATATATATATATATATTTATAAATATATATATATATATATATATATATATATATATATATATATATATATATATATATATATATATATATATTATAATATTGTATGTCTGTCATTTGAATATAACGGCCAAGAGTGTCTATCCTGACGTGTATGTGCTCTATGGTGTGTCATATGTAGAGTGTCTGATCCCTTACGGAACAGAAGTATGTATCTGTGTGTGCAAGTCGGTGTCTGGCGGTAACTTGAGTGTTGAACAGTTCGGCGTTGTGTTAATTTGGTGAATTATTAAATGTATTTGTATGAAGTAAAAGGTGTTTTATTAATTAAATAATACTAGGGTAAATCTAGCTTAAAGCTCAGAAGTGGGATTGGATCAAAACGTGGAGAATTTTATTAGAGAACATTATTGGTGTGGATTATTGAAATAGGCGATTTCAGTAATCTTTTTTTTGGAGTGCCCGTGTTATTAATCAGGCGGATTATAATTACGGGGTGCGATAGAAAGCAAGGTGTGCTTCGCTATCGTACAGGTGCAGGTGTTATTTTGTAAGTTTGTGTGTTTTGTGTTGTTGTGCTAAAGTGAGGTTAACACGTGGTTAACCAAAATAAGAACAAAGTGAAGAGAAAATATCAAAAGCAGGGCGTAATATTGACGTTGGCGAGTCGCGGAGCTGCGATGTGTGTAATTAAAAACTGGAGATTACGAAAATAAAATAAGATTTGGTGAGATGGCTACTGGTGGTGATGCTGAGAGCTTGGTGCCCGAAGCCTTAAGAGTGCTATCGTTGACGGACTTGATTAATCTTATTAGGGCGACAACCAGTAATAAAAACGATAGCATCTCGAGCAGCGAGTGGTTGGCGACGATACCGATATTCGACGGGTCGTCTGAGCAATGCATCGAGGCGTGGTTTGAACGGGTTGAGGCCGTCCGGGATGCATACGAGGAGCCTAAGAAAAGATGGCGGTGCTGATCAGGGCCTTTTCACTTAGAACAAAATCCTCGTTCAGAAGGAATACTTAGGGGTCCATTTGTAGTCGCAGATTTGGCGCTAGTGAGCCGATGAAAAAGTATTTTCAAATGTTTTATGTTGGTTACTAAGAAACGTCAGTGTTATTTTTGTATAAGTTTACAAAATGGCGATTCTTCTTCGTTTGTGTTTGTATATTTGTTAATAAAGATTTCATCAGGAATTGCTCTCAAATGCATAGCCCTTTGACAATATGAATAGAACAGCTTCAAACTCATGTGGAGGACATAATTACTACATTACTACGTAGTGCATTGACATATTAGTCTAATCATAATACACTTTAAGGAAAGAGATCAGTTCTAGGAAATTGTGTAAGAAATCAAATATACGCTTCTACAAGAAAGACATAATACACAAATAGAAAGCTAATTTAAAATTGGATTACCACTTCACGCGGATCTGAATATACTTGGGAAAAAATGAATTGTTTAAGAATGTCAAATTTTGCACGGGATGATTATTAGTTAATGAGAGTTAAGAATGACAGACGATGTAATGAACTAACACTATAATGCATTATTCACTAAATTTCACTGAATATTTATATTAATAAGTAGAAAAAAGTGTAGAAGTTATTTCAGTAGATTAGATGTGATATCTATTATATATAAACCGGTGTATTGCAGTGTATTTGTTGATTTATATTTCGATTTCATTGTATATTTATTATAATATAATATTATCTAGTATATTTATGTTATTATTGTATCATTAAAAAACATAATAGGATTGTAATACATTTCAAATACCCGTGTATTAAAATTCATTAATTTTCATTTCAAATTTTGCGCCATTAATTTGAGTGCCAAAAGCAGCGCCACCACGTCGAGCGGAGGACCCTTTAAGTATTCCTTCTGAACGTAAAAATCGGGCGAGAGAAGCGTCTATATGAATACGGGGTATTCTAATATTGTCTAGGGTGCTGATAACATCGAAGCTGTCGGGGCGGGCGAGGCGATTATATGACAGCAAGGCAGAGTATGCGACATATTCATACGACGAGCTGAAGAGGGTGCTAACAGCGTTTTTCAAAAATGGAGAAGACAGGATGACTAGAATGAAGCGGTTTGAGTCTCGGAGGTGGCGAAAACAGGAACCGTTTAGCGCATACTTTCAGGAGAAGATGGCGCTAGGGAATAGGTTGGGTTTTATGGAGTCCGATCTACTGGCTTATATGATAGACGGCTTCGACAACCCGCCACTCCAGGCTCGAACCAAAATGAGCCAATTTAAGGATTTAGCAACTCTGTTAGGTGTAATGAACGAGTTGACAGCGGAGGAACGCGGATGCAATATGATGCCGCCTACGATGGTACAGCCAACAGTGTTTCCTAGAGTGGAACCACAGGGCACATATCCTACGGTGAGGTGTTTTAATTGTGGTGGAGTGGGACATATGGCATCCAGGTGTACCAAACCTAAGAACGATGGAGTGGCGTGCTATGACTGTGGCTCAAAGGAGCATCAGCAGAGATTCTGCAAAAATGTCCGGAGTACGGCGCAGGTGGCGCCTGACAGCACTACATTTCGAGTTAACGAAATATTGGCGATTGATGGTGAGATTACCACAGACGGAGCAAATATAAATATATCAGATGAAAATGACTACGAAGTGGTAGCGACAGTAGAAGACCTGGAGAGTGAAAAACCGGAGGAACCAGAGACTGCATTCGAAATGCATGGAGTGATAGTGAAATATATTTCCACTATTTTCACTTATATTTCCACTTTTTTCGTAAATTACCAAACAAGAGCCATAAAAAATCATTTTTGCCAAGAATTCCGTGCGTTGTCCTTTACATCTGGCAGACAGAAATCCATATCAGTGTGTTTAAGTCTTGTGTAGTCGTAAAATCTACAAATATCTTCAAAAAAAAAAATCGAGTGTTTTTAACAAAAAAATATTAGTGATATGGATATATAAATTATTACAGGTAAATAATTTTTGCTTCTCAATTTTATATAAAACCTTTTTTAGTTAAGTTTTATTACTCTTTACCCCGGTACATAATCCATTCCTTTATAAAATTTTTTTTTTCTTTCTAATTAATCTGTATTGACCATCGTTAATTAATGTTAATCAATATTTTTTTAAAAAACATTGTATTTGACAGAATAAACCTGATGATGGAACGTACCTAGTTCCGAAACGTCGTATTAAACATCTTTAAAAAACAAATTGTTTTTTATTATTGGATTTACTGTTCGGAAAAGAAACAATCAATATATATATATATATATATATATATATATATATATATATATATATACTAGATGATCCGACAGGCGTTGTCCTGTACCCACCTCTACGTTGTTTTAATATCTTATACTAATATTTATACCGTTCAGTTAAAAATAATCATTATTGTTTTTCGAGTTACTATTTACATCAATATATGAGTGATGTTAAATGTAGTACTGTTTCAAATAAAATGATTATTCTCAATTCCCACAGTTAACACTTTAATTATCCCGTTAACAAATAATAAAATATGTTCAATAAAATTATATATTAGAAAGTATACACTGCGATTTATAGAACAAATTTATTTCCAATAGCTCAATTTATTTTATTGAATTTAAGGGTTATACAATATTTTTAGACATACCTGTAGATGTGGATGTTTAAATGAATGATTTTTTGTTTATTCACGGCTAAAACATTGATTTTCCAAATTTATCACCATGTATTTATTGTCATAGCATAGATACACGTGTTGAAAATTAAAATCTTTTAAAAAGTATAACAAATTCAGAAAGAATTAATATATAGCATGCGGTCAAGGTACAATATCACCTTGGATTTTTCTACCCAAAATAAGTGCTTCAATAATGTTGCCTACAATTTTTATAATTTCGTACCATATTTTACCTGAATTTTAGTATTTTAATATCTAAATTGCATTTTTCACACTAATAATTCAATATACATTATTACTTAAGTTCATATTTGAAGCGAATTAATTTGTCAAATTTTGTTCACATGTGCTCTATTCAACCTACTATCAACAAAATTATTGCAGTAAATGGAGAGGAAAAAAGCGTATGCCCAGCTAATCTTAATCTAAAGTTCAGAAGTGAAAACAATTTGCATTTCGTCACCACCCCCCGCATTAATTGGATTATAACTCTTTTAATTCTGATTTTATCATAACTTGTAATATACTATTTTAAAAGTGATTAATTGAGCTACAACTTTCTCTATCATAAATTTTACCGTAACTTCTCTTATTTTGAAACGGCGAAGGGTTAAAGGGCTCGAAAGACACTCCGCTTGAACAGCCGCGCACTCTTTAAAAAATTAGAACTCTATCAATATTTGTGCAACCAAAAATTAATAAAAAGCAATAATTAGTCTGAAAAATACCTTGAATTTTTATATATATACTTTTATACGTATTCTTTCAAAGATATTTTAATGAGAAATTGGTTTTTTGAAAATCGTTTGTACTAATGTTATGGTATTTTCTAGAATCCATCAAGATCTCTCAAACCAAGTTAATTCTAGATGGAAAACGATTATTTTTAATTTTGGTGGAAAGGACACTCATAAACTATTTGATTTAAATGAAAAAAAAAACGTTGTATGCGTCTTTTAATTGCATGATAGCTCACTCATTTTACACGTAGAAGTACTTCTTTAAAGCATATTTGGAGAACTATAAAAACCCATTTTCATAATTAACTTAATATTGTTCCTAAAACACTGTAAAATAGCGATTTATTAGGATTTTTATTGATATAATTTTGTTCATTACATAATTTTCGTTAAAATGTATATTTTTGAATATATTAGCAAAAAACGATGAAAAACGCAAAAAAGAAACAAATTTTCAGTAACCAGTAACTTGAAAAGTATTTGCTTTTTTGAAAAACATTATTAAACATTTTTCTCTTATAATTAGTTCTTTTATCCACACCCAACGTTATTACACCACTAAAGGAGTCTAAATTGTTTTCACTTTTGAACTTGAGAGTAAGATGAGCCTAATTCCAAAACTCCAAACGAATTGGAAAACAGTAAAAAAAAGTTCAGACCCAAAGCGCTTCATTGAGTAAATATTCCGTACAAAATGCCAACCATATGAATTTTTGACACAATGAGACTTCTAAATAATTTTTTGAATAAGTAATTTTTTTGTATTGTGACTTAGGGTGCGTTCGACTTGGACGCTTACGCGCTGTGAGCGCGCCGTGAGCGCGCTTTCATCGTTCGACTTGGCGCTGTGAGTGTCACATAAGTACGCTCGTAGCATGTTCGTAGCACATATTTTGCGCTCATACGTGCTCACGCCACGGAAGTAAGGCACTTGAAAGTGTCATGGCCGTTTATCAAAACGAATGCATGGAATGCATAATCTAATCCCAATTTTATTCATTCTTGTCAATAAGTACGCAAAAATGACGAGCTGTGCATTACAATTATTTTTTAATATTAATATTAATATTAATTAATTTTAAATTTAATTAATTTTAAATAATTTTAAATTTTAATTTTAATATTAATATGAATTAAGCATAAGCAAACCAAATTTCATTTATTTATTAATTGTTAAATTTTTTATAATCCCGCTGAATGATCCAGAAAGTAATAAAATTTACACAATTACCGTTACCGCCAGTTGCCGCCATTTTGATGCTTATTGACGCTCACAGTATCCAAAACGAACGGAATTTAGTTATCGATTCTAAGCGCTTATCGGCCAAGTAGAACGCTAAAAATTTATAAGCGTGAGCGCTCACAGCGCGTAAGCGTCCAAGTCGAACGCACCCTTAGTATAGTAAGGCAAAACGACCGCAAATTGAATAATTTTGAGCGCAATCGCTTATGGCTCGTTTCCTTTGCACGAATTCCTACGGCGAATCTGTTCGCAAAGTGCGCAAACAAAATTATTGCAAGCAAAAGCAAACGACGCGTACGTTGAGAACACGATTCGCAGTCGTCAGTCGCATGCGCAGACTGTCAGACCCATGTTATATTATTTGCATCTTATATTATTTTAATTATGGCATATCTCAGCTGCTTTTCGGCAATAATAATGTAGACATTACATTTTCTTTATTTTTAATCATGAATTAATTATATTTTAATATTGCCTTCGCCTATAAGTGAATAGAAATGTTTGGCAAATGACAGTTGCTATTTGTTTTTAATGTCAAACCATGCCTTAAATATTTTAAAGGTCAAACAATGATAAGCGTTTTTTTGTAATTTTTTTCATTTATTTCTACAATCTAACTATATTTCTATAAATCAAAACATTCTAGAAAACTTTCCGAACAAACTTCAGGAAGATTCATGAAAATCCGAATTATAGTTTAGGAGGATTAATGAAACTTACATTGTTACAGAAGAATTTTATATATAAGATATATATTATTAAATTGAATTATTAACTTCCCGTAGGGTAAGTTATTGTAATGGGCCGAAAATCGAAATTGAAAATTTTTACATTTCTCGACGTTTTGAAGGTTTTTGAACATTTTGGCATACCTCAAAAAAAAAGGATGTGTGTGTGTGTTTGTGTGAGTGTGTATGTATGGATGGATACAATTTTTCGTCCACGTTTTCGGGCGTACGGATCAACCGATTTGAATGGTTTAAAAAACGTTCGATTCCTATTGATAGGGAGATGTGCTGATTAGTTTTTGGCAAAGGCAGGTCCAGCCGATTAGGAGATACGGAGCAAAGAGTGCAGAAAATAGAAATCGAGTTTTTGAGAGAACCGAGCATCCGATTTGAATGATCCCAAAAACATTCAATTCGTAATGACGGGGAGAAGGGGTTTTTGGCAAAGGCAGGTCTAGCGGTTTCGGAGATACAGAGCTAAATGTGCAAAAAATGGCAGTTTTTAAAAGAACTAAGCGTCCGATTTGAATGATTCCAAAAACTTTCTGCTTGTTTTAATAAAATAATTGATTCTGGAAAAAAAATTGCTTTAATTTTTTTAAAAAAAAAAATTTTTCCAAAAAAAAATTTTTTGTATATCGAAAATAATACAGATTATATAATTATAATTTATATAATTCTTATAAATATTCGACAATGTTACAATATTTATAATAATCTATTTTAAAACATTTAATATTCCTCGATCATTTCGTTACGGTACGGAAAGTTCCAGCAATTTGCCTTAAGGTACGATGCCATACACCCCACTAGTTATTATTGATTCTGAAGCAAGCTTTTCTTGAGCTTGGCACGAATCCTCTTCGAGCAAGGCTTTCAATTTAGCGTCTTTGAAAGTTTTGTGACTTACTTCACGAGGGCGGTCGTCAACATCAAAATCGCCATCTTTGAAGCGACGAAACCCATCACGGCATGTTGTTTCGCTCGGAGCAGCATATCCGTAGGTCTCGATGCACTTGGTCTGCCGTTTTTTTCGAATGGAAGAAGAAAATCAACCTCCCGCAAATGACGATTGCTTGACATAAAATTAGACATTTTCACTTAACCAGAAGTATCTACTGCAAAAACGAAATCACTTATGTGTCGCAGCAGTTTGCTTAACATATGTCTAAGCTTGGTTTAAGACGTTTTGGATTTGTCAAAATCGACCAACCCTTTCTGCTAGAGCCATATTCTGACAAAGAATGAGAACTTAGCTGCGCACCTAATATTATTTGAGATTAAAAGTCGAGCATTACATAAATAAAGTATGAGATTTTTTAGAAATTTATTTAATTAAAATTCATACGTTTCGGCTAGCATCTTAGCCTTCACTCAGTGGCAATCAATATAACTATAAAAATTAAAACTAAATAAATAATATGTAAGAAATTTCATAGAGAAACAATAATAATATAAAAAAAATACTCACAGTTTTATATCCTAATATAAGACATACACACATACTCATACCCCATGGTATGAGTATGTGCAGAGGTAAAATATATATTTTTCTACATGACAAATGGTTAAACACACAAATAAACATCAATAACTTTTAATAAGTTGTCAAAACTATGTATTGACTATTCGGAATCTAAGATAGAAATGTCACATTTTTTCTTAAAGCAGTTCTTGACATATGTTCAAATTTTACGAGAAATGTAAAAAGCGGTGGGTTCTTGTCATTTTTCAAAACATTTTGACACGCTATTTAAGAAGCAGATGTTTGTTTCGTTCTAGGCCGTGTTGTCAAATCATTTGTTTATGACCCTGTTGTTATGCAATTGCAAAACAACCCCTCAGCGAATCTTCTTCTAATTTCGTCTCTTCAAAATGTAAAATTTTTGGGTGGAAAAAATCTATACTATGATTTAAATTATCTATATGTTCGGTTAAGATGGTCTTGAATTGTTTAGTATTTTTTGAGTTAATTTTAGGTTGACGAAGGTGTATACTCAAGTTTTGGCTTATTTCTCCGATATAAAAAAGTTCGCAATTAGAGCAATTAATCTGATATACTAAGGTCCTGAGGCGGTCAGAATTAAACCTGGATTTAATTTGTGTGAAAATGGAACTAAGGGTTGTATCGCAATTACACGCCAACAAAAGGCCACATTGTTGAAACAGCATTCTTCACGAAAAATGCAAATCTTTTACATACGGTAAACAAATAATACCAGTATATGACTCGAGGTCCAAACGGTTTTTATGGTCGGTGAGGTCGTTTTATATGTTGAAAAGGTAATTCTGTATGTTATTTATTACTGAGTTAATTATGTTTGTAGGTGTTTATTTGTGCGTATTTCAAGAATTTACTAAAACTCTTCTTCTTCGATCACTCAGGTTGTTAGGTTATTATTTAACCTTTGTCGCTGTGGACTGTATTAAAAAAACTGATTTAATTTTATATTCTGTATTTGTTGCAGTTCTAATCACAATAACTGATGTATTATTAAGTATTAATGAAGGAAAATATATTTATGCGTATAGGTTAGTTACATGTGGTTAAGTCGGCTTCACTTTTAGAACAGAACAACTAGTTCCTTTGAAACACAACGCTACCCCCTCTACCAGGGGTAGCAACCATTCCGTATAAAGCTTAATGCCCTGAAGTTTTGTAAACTCTCATGGCCAATATAATAAAATGAAAAGACGTCCGAACAGTAGGGTAAGAGTTATTTTTTAGTATGCTTATTACCAGGTTAATGTTGGCTTCTCAGAATGTTATATTAGATAGTGGAATGGCGTGTGGTCTGTTAAATTTATCATTGTTGCTATTTTCATTTAAGGGGGTGGTATGAGTGGTAATTTATGTATCGTCCGGAGCTAGCTGGTTTCTGGTACCGAATCGCTGATCGAATTCATTATCTCTCTAGCTTTCTAGACATCAGACTAATACATACAAATGACCACCGACTAATTACTAACTGGTACCATGTGTTTAGAGTGCCGTTGGCATTTCACTCAGCTATGCACTTAAAACTTTCCATTATTTTTGCACCAGTATTGTTAACTTATTCAGGATCATGGTATTCTTCTCCATGAGTTGTTTGAACATATCACCAAATTTTTTCAGGAACTGATGTAGGCTCGGGCTTTCTTGGGGCGTATCATTGACTCTTTTGTGTTGGCTCTTGGCTAGTTCATGTGTTGAGAGGTTTTTATTTGTGTCTGTCGGTAATGTTTTTTTTAGTGGTTATATTATTGTTAGCTTTATTAATTTGTTTGCTTTTTTATGTTGTTTTGTGAGTTGATAGCATGATAACTGGACATCTTTTGTAGTTTGCCGGATGCGCACCTCTACATAGTGCACTTGATTTTAGGCATGCTATGGAATTATGACGAACGCCACATTTAACGCATGCGAACGATCGATAGCAATAGGATCTTGAATGCCTATACTGTTGACATCGTGTGCAACAAATTATTTCATTGCGCTTTCTAGGTGGTTCAACGGCATTTTAGTTCTACATTGTTTAGTATTTGTTATATTCCTCACCTTGTGGTTCAGTTTTTCAAGGCATTTTTTATTTCGTGTGTATTTTTTATTTCGCAGTGTCGTGGGTATATTGCATGTTTTTAAGTACTACCTTATCCGCCCTATCTCCTCTTTTAGTTGGTATGTCTGGAATATTACTCAAATCTGAGAATTTGAAAAATGTTACTAGCGATCGGTATGCTTCTTAATGCGACGTTAATTTTTACAATGTCATTTGGTATCACTTTAGTTGTGTATTGATTACATTTTATTACAGCATTAAGATCTTGAACCATATCTGCAATAGCCACATTTTCGGTTTGTGCAGTAATGCAATCTGTCGACATAAGTGGACTAAACCTATTAGATGTCACAATTGTGTTCTGTCACTCGAATAATTATGGACCAAGAGCTAGTAAACCTTTTGAATAACTGTGTTCCTGTTGGCTAAAAACTTTTGTACTGGTGTTTCTTAGCGTGCTAAGTACGAAACCCATGGTTTGATAGTTTATAGCCCTGCACATTATGGTCTCCCAGACATTTGAAAGTGTAAAAAACCCAAAAATTAAATTTGTTTCTAAAAGCTTCAAATATTTTTATTTGATTTTATTTATTCATTCAGAATTTTGAAAATCAAATTAATGGACGATTTCAACCTGCACAAGTATCTGCCATTTCAATCATTGCTGCAGCTTCGTTTGGCACGGAAGACAATTCAAAAAATCATAACGATTTACTTATGTGCCGAGATAGGTTTTATATTTTATTTGTACGTTTTCTTCAAACTTACAGATTTCATCCTGTAAATTTTAAAGACTTGATTAAAGATTTTACAACCTCCTTATATTGCTTTCCTATTGCATATATGTTTTCCTTATATTGTATATGTACTAATAATTTCAAAAGTTATTTTAGAATCAAGTGTATATTTTTTATGTTACTTGCCCATATGAAAAAATTGGGATAACCCAATCTAAAATATGGGCCTTAAGAATCGCAAGTCGCAAGGTTGCGACGGATGTAGAGAGATGGCAAAGGCGAAGGAAGAGAAAGAGAAAGAGAAAGAGAAAGAGAAAGAGAAAGAGAAAGAGAAAGAGAAAGAGAAAGAGAAAGAGAAAGAGAAAGAGAAAGAGAAAGAGAAAGAGAAAGAGAAAGAGAAGAGAAAGAAAGAGAAAGAGAAAGAGAAAGAGAAAGAGAAAGAAAAAGGAGAAAGAGAAAGAGAAAGAGAAAGAGAAAGAGAAAGAGAAAGAGAAAGAGAAGAGAAAGAGAAAGAGAAAGAGAAAAGAAAGAGAAAGAGAAAAGAAGAGAAAGAGAAAGAGAAAGAGAAGAGAAAGAGAAAGAGAAAGAGAAAGAGAAAAGGAAAGAGAAAGAGAAAGAGAAGAGAAAGAGAAGAGAAAGAGAAAGAAAGAGAAAGAGAAAGAGAAAGAGAAAGAGAAAGAGAAGAGAAGAGAAAGAGAAAGAGAAAGAGAAAGAGAAAAGAAAGAGAAAGAGAAAGAGAAAGAGAAAGAGAAAGAGAAAGAGAAAGAGAAAGAGAAAGAGAAAGAGAAAGAGAAAGAGAAATAGAAAGAGAAATAGAAAGAGAAAGAGAAAGAGAAAGAAAGAGAAAGAGAAAGAGAAATAGAAAGAGAAAGAGAAAGAGAAAGAGAAGAGAAAGAGAAAGAGAAAGAGAAAGAGTAAAGATAAAAGAATAGAAAGAAAAGAGAAAGAGAAAGATAAAGATAAATATAAATATAAATAAAATAAAATATAAATATAAATATAAATATAAATATAAATATAAATATAAAATAAAATATAAATATAAATATAAATATAAATATAAATATAAATATAAATATAAATATAAATATAAATATAAATATAAATTCAATTTCTTCGGAAGATTTTGGAATCCTCGATTTTGTGTATAATTGTGCACGTTACTACACGTAAAATAATGAAAACTGTACTGGGAGACAAATTGGAGATTGTTCTCATTTGCTCTCAATGCCGTTCGCTAAGTAGTAAACTTGAACAGTCCCAAAATAATCGGAGATTTATAAAAATTGCGGAAACATTGAAGAATCTTCTACTGGTGACACTATGCATAATAATAATAGGAATCTTGTTATTTTAATAAAAGTATGTTTTTTGCATAAAAATTTCAGCTTCGTCATAAGCTAATGAAAAATTTAATTGCAGCAGAGAAAACAACGATAATTGATCTGTTATCGAATGATATGAAAAATGATTCAGCTACCAGTTTGACTGTTGGGTTTTGTGGGAAAAAATTTAGTTAATAAATTCGTTTGAAATTTCAGAAAAAAATATAATGGAAATCAACTAAGAAGATTTTATAGTAAATGAGTTATTAAGCGATATCTAAAATTATTGAACTGCTGATGACTATTACAAAGTAGTGTAAGCTTATGATAGAAGTGTGAAAATGCAACTTTCTATGTATTTTTTAATTTTGCATTAAATTAAATCTTTCTTGCATATAATATTATTTCTTATGTATGCATATCTTAGTAAATGCCGGCTTTCTATTAAAAAAATACATAACTTATACCATTTAAAACTGCATTGTCTATGAATTAATTTTACGTACATAAAGTGATGACATTTTATTGAAGAGCATTACACTGCCCAATGGTTTATCAATGATACATTGATTCAAAAAACAGGATTTTTTTTAAAGAGAGCATAATTCATTGTATTTTAACTTCCTGAAAGATAAGTTTGTTTTCATAAAAAAATTCGATTGGCTAATTTTATGTTTTCTCGACGTTTCAAGCCATGCTGAATCGAATGAGACCTTTGGAAAGTATGTGAACAGACTTTTTGTCGTAAATCAACGTTTTCTCAAAAACGGCTGAATCGATTTCAAAAATTTAAAAGCCATTCGATGTATTTCGATACATCGGACTAGCTTTTCTCAGTTTTGTGACGATTGGCCGAGCCGTTTCTTGGTAATTTGGAAAAAGGGTGTTAAATTTTTTGTTCACATTTAAGCTCATACTACCGAATCGATTTTAAAAAATCAAAATCTGTTCAAAAGATATTAGTTGGGAATCATACTAATAAGTTTTAGGTGAAAATCTACCGAGCCTGGAAATGTTTTCTTGGAATAAACTGTTGACAAAAATTAAGGATTTTTACGAAACTTTTTTTGGTGTTATATATCATGGTCTTTTAGAACTTACTGAAATATTTCTTATAAACTTACGACAAGTGGTTTAGTTTTAAAAATTCATCAAAGTTTGAGAAAATGAGTAGTTTTTTGATGTTTGTTAAAATTAAAATTAGACGATTTACTTGGTATAACGATAGAGTACTTGGTCTTAATGAACACACTAAACCATTAAAGTCCTACGGCATATGGTACAATTATAAAATTTATTGATTTGTGAAAATTTGTTTTCAGAAAATACTCTTAGTTAAAGTGTTCGTTCGTTTTCAATTATGTGTAATAGTGGAGTTATTACATACTTTTAATCACTCATAAATTAATTTATTTTTTATTGATTAAGTTGATTATTTACACATATCGAGAAGTTCATGTAACTTGCCTCAAGGCAAAATACCAATACCAACTAATTTATTATTCGTTTATTGCATCAGATATTGGATCAGATAATACTAATATACATTTTTAAAGTCATTTATATTGCAAAGAAAACTTCAGTGATGCTTGTAATTATTATCACGTTAATCGCTACAATAAAATCAGAATATTTTCCACATGGTTCATAGTAATTTTATTAGATAACTAGCTGACCCGGCAAACGTTGTTTTGCTAAGTAAGGTATATTGTAAACAATTTCTAAAGAATCAAAAATATTACTACTTGAAGTGTATTAGGATGTGTTGTTTGAATGCTATATACAATGAGGTATCAGAACAACAACAAACCCTATTAGTTAGTCTATATTTTGTCAATACAATCAAACTGGAAGTTTTATACACTTTTTATAGAAAACATGGTATAATGCAATCTAAGTCTTTTTTGGTCTTTCGACTTATTGATTGCGTGTCAAGTTTTTCAGAATCTTTTTGGATTCTGGATTTTGTGTATAATTGTAAATAATACTACAGAGCTTATACAAAATTTTCAAATTTCTGCGAGGAAAGAGGAGAGATAGAAAATGAATTAAGTATTTCTTCTTTGACATGCTTTTTGAAAAGTTTTAAGTGACATTCGACGAATTAAAGTAAATTTAATAAAAAGTATATATGTAGAGCAGGGCGAGGCATAAATGTTCAATTTGACTTTGAGCAAATAATTATATTTTACAAACCAAACCAATTGGTATCATATATCACAACAAATAACTCATTTCAAACGAACGACTATCTGCAGATGACTACTTTCTTTTTATCATTGTAGAAATGTGCTTTTTTGATGTCTTTCAAAAATTTGTTATCTGAATATTTTTACCCCATAGACGGAGTAACTTGGAACGGCCAGGTGGCAAACAGGTTTAATGTCCTATTTTAATTTTAAAGGTATTCTACAAAATAATTACATTTTTAACTAATGCTAAAAACCTACCAACGGAAAACTTTTATTATGGATTTTCAAAGATTACCGTTTATCTCCCAATAGCAAAGTCATGAAAATCAAGGTTGTAGCTGGTTATACATCTTTTTCCCTCCTCTTTTAAATATTGTTGTTAAACAATGCTTAAGTTTACTGGTTTTTGACACATCTTGGAGGACCTTTTTAACCCCGGACCTTTATACATTACTATCTATTTTTCGATAAATTCTGGGAAATTATAACTGGGAAAATGTTATTCGACAAATGTCACTTTGATCGATACGAAATGTAGGTTCTGAATTTGAATAACATAAATAAAAAATAATATAACTTAGAAAATGTTTTATAAATACCAATAAGTATATAATTATACAAATGAGATCTTTTAGAGTATCGTGTTTGAGAAAAATATGATTTGCAAAAAAGAGTGCTACAAAGACAAAAAATGCATTTTCATATTAACATTTCAAAAAAGTTGATATTTTGAGTTTCTAGTAACACTTGCGGCCCGTTTAATAATGTTATTGTGTATAAATATAACTACGAACAAAACTACTTACTATAATTTAATCATAATTAAATGATATTCACGTAAAACTTGCTGTTAAAAGTAATTGAACATCATCTGTCAAAAACGTTTGACATTTCACTATTAGCCACCGTCTATTGTTTTATTCAAATGACGCTTCTACAAAAATTTTCAAACTAAAAATGTAAAGTTTCTACGCAAAGTTGAAATAATATCTCAACTTTCCGACAACCTACTGATTGGCATGAATTTTTCAAGACTAAGACTGGCCAAATGGGTTCAGCCGTTTTCGAGTTTTACTCGAACATTTGAAAGAGAGCTCCATTTTTATATATAAGATTTAGTTTAAATCGTAAAGAGCTCATAAGCTCAGAAAAATTCAATGGAAATGTTTACAAAAAAGGCGATAACTGATCAGTTGCCTTACGGGATGAATACTTATTAAGTATACTTAATACTCCCGTACGGCATTTGAGTTGATTTTTTATAATGCTAATAGAAATCTATTTATATTTCTATTAGCATTATAAAAAATAAACTCAAATTAATCAATCAACCGGAATGACTATTATGGATTAGGGGCTTGTGAAGGGCGAAAATTTTGGGTTGTATGTGTTTCTGTTAATTGCGCTTAAAAAAAATTGGTCGAAAAGTGGCAAAAAATGTTAAGTGGTCAACTCTTACCTCTTAGGAACAATAAAAATACCTCTTAGTCCGATTTTCAATCCTACTTAACACGATTATATAAAAATCAGTCAAGTCGTTAAATCTATTGTATGTACTAAAAATATGCATAATTCAATTGGCGTCAGAAACTAGAAATTTGTTTATTTATATGTAATACATTCATCTATAAAAACACTAAACATGTTTAATTTGCAAAATGTCGCCATCATCATCGTATATTGGTTTCAGATTCCAAAATTTGAAACAGGCATTGGGACGTAGTCTCCCAAACGAAGCACCTAAAGCACCCCAATGGGATGCTTATAATTATTATCGGCAGTCTTTATTGGGTTCCGAAGATGGGGCAGTCTTACTCACTCCTTCAAGGACACCCAAGAGAACCAGAAACCCTAGGAAAAACCAAGGCAGAAAGCAGAGTCGGAAACAACTTGGTATGGTTTAGTTATAAGTACGAAACAACTATAACTTGAAAGATACATTCTAAATTAAAAAATATGACCGATGGTTTCCCTTTTAATAGGTTTATTTTTTGGGCCTATAATATGTGAAAGACGTCTCAACTATATTTTTTTTTATCAAAATCTACTTTAGCTTGAACTAATTTACTTTTTTTTTATTTATAAGTTTTCCAAAAATAGTGGGATTATTTATATTCAACTTTTTATGGGCCGAATTTTTATTTTACATAAAAAAATAGGGAAACAAAAAAATTGTAATAATAAGCATATTCGTGCTTATTAAAAACAAACAAAAAATCGTATTGGTGAATTATGTGACTCTCTCTGTGACTTGATACAGCCTTTAATGTCGTACTTATTCTGTGCAATGTTAATTCAGGCTAAAAAGTTCAGAAAAGTTCATAATTATATTGACATTAGTTGTCTTGACGTCTTTATAGAATTAAGATTTATGCGTCATCTCACGAAAAACGACATAATTATGTGTTAAAATATTCACAAATTTCGAATATGACCTGAAAATTACGCGGGTCGATAGAACGTTAGGGTGGGCAGTGTATTAATATACTTTCTCGATAAGTGAAAAAAATTAAGTTGATCAACAACAATTCAGAATTATTAATTATATAAAGCGGTGTAATTGATTTCGGCGAACGCACCTGCAGCGTTCGGTGCCTAGCTACTGACAATGATTTCACGCACCATATGCGTGCGCAGTAGTGAACGTGAAAAAATAGTTATGTATTGATCTTTTGATAAATGTATGAGTTTATATGAAAATAATGTGGTATTGTTGCGTTTATACTTGTTCATCTATGCGTTTAAAATTGAATAATATTCTTACTCTCATTTATATTATTTATATATTTATATTTATATTATTATTATCATTATTATAGTGATTATTATAATATTATTTGATACAAAACATTATCTATTTTCTGTCATTTGTATAATTTTCTTCTCCTTGCAGATTTCTCGTCTGTCGAACAAGAGCTAAATATTGAATGCACCGATTCCGATGAATGATTTTTTATAAACCAAGTATAACTTGACTTTTAATTATTTACTAATGTAATTTATATATTTATGTTATTTTTATTTATTTATTAATATTTTATATTCAGCGTTTTATAAAAAATGTTTTACTATTTATTGTAAAAAATAAATATTCTGCTAAATATTCTGTTATATATTGAAATTTATTGAGTCTGCTAAAACGAAATTGGTAAAGTTGTATGCTGAATTAGGTAAAACATTTTGCAAATGTTTGCAGGGTTTCCTTTTCCGTAGGCGAGCATAGTTGTTATTATCAACTTTTCAGTGTTAACAATGAAATTGTTTGTCAACTACTCGTTCACTTCATTCTTTCAGTAACACTACCATGAATTCATTGTTTTGCTCTTTGGTGCTAAACTAAATGTGATAATTAATTAATTTAGGCAATTGTTGCTTCAAACTCAAGCTTGAACTGCCCTCTTTAACTTCCCTTAGAGTAAGTTAATGTAATCGTCAAAAATGTGGCATACCTCAGAAAAAACGGGTGTGTGTGTTTTTTTGTGTAGCCAAGGAAATGCATTTAAAGAAACTCGTGTTCTTTATACTACGTATATTGTTTATTATGACAATGGTAATGATACTATGTGTGATTATATTTATCATTTACAAAACGTAGATATTGTTTTAGTATTTATAATGGAAAAGGAAAAAAAGTTAAGAATTATAATTTTTGCAAATTCGACTAGGGAGAAACAAAAGCCGTGTCCGATCTGACACTTGAATTTATTTTTGTTTTCTCCGTGCTGTCACTATATGGGCCTATCTGTCCAGTAGACATGTGATGCGTGTTGACAAGCCGCGATGCGTGTTGGCAACCCGCTACATCACTCCGCCCTAATGAAAAAGATTGTTTCGCATCTCTAACTGCCATCTTGAACTCCCTTGTAAATTTCTTTTGGTTGAGATTGTGTGATAAATTTTATTTGTTCGTGGCCGTGGCCGTTTTGAATGCCGTGTTGGCTTGTTGAGTTTGTTGATTGCTTACGTGGCCCTTTGCTGGTGAGTTAGCGGTTGAGTAGATGTGGCCCTTCGCTGGTGAGTTAGCGGCTGAGTATATTTGACACTTCGCTGGTGAGTTAGCGGTTGAGTGTATGTGGCCCTTCGCTGGTGAGTTAGCGGTTGAGTGTATGTGGCCCTTTGCTGGTGAGTTAGCGGTTGAGTGTATGTGGCCCTTCGCTGGTGAGTTAGCGGTTGAGTATATGTGGCCCTTCGCTGGTGAGTTAGCGGTTGATTGTATGTGGCCCTTCGCTGGTGAGTTAGCGGTTGATTGTATGTGGCCCTTCGCTGGTGAGTTAGCGGTTGATTGTATGTGGCCCTTCGCTGGTGAGTTAGCGGCTAAGTGTATATGGCGGTTGCCAAATTGTTTGTGCTCCCTGTCCTCTGCCGTGGTGCTTATAATCGACTCATTTTCCATGATAATGAAGGATTTATTGAGCACGTGTTGTTGTTGTTCTCGATGTGCGTGGTCGGAGTCTCAGCTGTAGGATTAGAATGTCCTTCGAGTTATGGCGGTTGTGAGCCATTTATATTAATTATATATATTTTTTTTTAAAAAAATTCTTTTCTTAATAATTCATGAGACTTCAATTTATTTTTTTGTTACTTCTAAATGTGTCTTGATCTTCTACCTTCTTTCCTTCTATATGCGTGCAATTAATTCACGTCGGGGTCACCACTAAAGAAACTCGTGTTCTTTATACTACGTATATTGTTTATTATGACAATGGTAATGACACTATGTGTGATTATATTTATCATTTACAAAACGTAGATATTGTTTAGTATTTATAATGGAAAAGGAAAAAAGTTAAGAGTTATAATTTTTGCAAATTCGACTAGGGAGAAACAAAAGCCGTGTCCGATCTGACACTTGAATTTATTTTTGTTTTCTCCGTGCTGTCACTATATGGGCCTATCTGTCCAGTAGACATGTGATGCGTGTTGACAAGCCGCGATGCGTGTTGGCAACCCGCTACACATTTATGCATCCCAGAATGGTCTTTTGTCTGCGATGCATAAATCATGTCATAAGTCATCGCAGACTGGGTATGTCGGACTCAATACCGCCTAGGTATAATACCGACTAAAACCTCCGCTTTGCCCTTGCCTCTGGTCCCCACGGAAAGCACTGTTAGGCATAACTACATGGGGGGGGGGGTATCTAAAATATTATCATTCTTGCACCGATTTTATATTTATCTTTTAAATGAACGAAATCCCATTCGCTCTTCTCTTTCCATAGATCGCGGGTCAATTAGCATATCTTTCGCAAATCTGTCTATGGGTTCTAAGCAGCCTCAGTTGTCAGAATCACTTCTACAATAGTATCTGAAGTAATTCTTCGGCTCAATATTTCTTCTACAATCTGGCGAGCTATCGTGCTCGAAGCGGTGTAGATACAGCATTTGCATAGTGCAATAATGAACTTCACCATGCGTGCGATTTAGCCATACTTTGATGTTTGGAATGGGACGATGCGTCCATCTGCCCTTCACTGCGATAATCCACAATTATCTGCTGTTCTTCTATTCTCAACTTTTCAGGACACAGTTGTTGATGTCTTCGTTAGTAAATTGTCCGTCTTTCTTCTGCTAAGACTAAGAGAGGCAGAGTTCCTGAAATGACGCACACTGCTTTCTCCGATATTGTGCGAAATGAGCAAGCAACTCTTAAAGCACTCAGGCGATATATAGAGGTTCTGCCATCCTCCGCGATTTTTGAGTTTTGAGGGCGTCGGCCCATATTGGGATACCATATGTAGGCACCGAAGTAACCACTGATGTTAGTAATATCTTCATGGTTTGTTTTGAGCCTTCAACAATAGGCATCAGTCGAGCAATACTCGTCCTAACTACTGACCGCCTTAGCACAAACGTGTTCCACCTGTTGATTAAAATTCAATCGAGCATCAAGCATTACGCCAAGGTAACAGATGTGAGGTTTTGACGTGATCTCTAGATTTCCTATTTTCAGCTTGATGGTCTTTTTTGTTTTTCTACTCGTGACAAGAGCAGTTTCACTTTTTTCTTGTGACAATTGGAGGTTCATTGTTTCCATCCGACGACTAATTTTTCTCAAGGTTATGATAAATAGACTTACGATCTCATCATTTTGTTTGGAAACAACTACTATGGCTACATCATCTGCATATACTATTAGTTTGGATCATGCCGCATTCCAGTCTCCAAAGACCTTCATACATATTACTTCAGAAGCGAGGCAGATTTTGCACAACTTCTGTTATTTCTTATCTTCTTCTGTACCATCGCATGAAGTGTACATCAGAATTCTGTCCGTAATGTTGTTTGCGCCTATATGGCAGAGGTAATAGTCTAAGAGCCAGTGAACT
>NW_020537280.1:0-26458 GCF_003426905.1 Ctenocephalides felis | reverse complement strand
ACCCAGTCGGTATGATGTTCCATACTAGTAATGTAGGGTTCCTGGACATTTTGTGAACAATTCCATACCCTTATAATACTATCTCGTCCAGCTGAATATAAGCGAGACATATTACTATCAAGCTGCAAGGCATTAATACCTGCTCTATGTCTTCGTTCTTCAGCTTCACGTATCACAAATGACACTTGAGTTTTTTTACGGCCAACTTGGCCAGTTTTATGACTCATTGTATATAGGAATAAAGAATCTTTACTATTGTAAAATGATGCTTTCAAAATGAAAGTAAATACAATTTGTTTATATTATCTCTTAGCGGAAACATGTTGGTCTGTAAGCTATTCATTGATGTATAAACTATAATGAGTAACAATTATTGTCATTTATAATAATGGATTTAAAAAATTCATATTAAAGGTTGCAGTTACTTTGCTTACAGCAATTGCCTTTATTTTCTTTAATGCAAGATAATAAATGCCCTAGATAGCATAAAAGGGAATACAATCAAAAATACAAAATAGTAAGTGAGAGTAAATTAAACAATTCGGTTTTTAAATTATGTTTTTGATAGTAAAGTAAAATATCATGTGCAACTTAAAAATTTGATCAAAAATATTTTTTTAAATATTAAAATAACAAAAATATATGAAACTTTTAAATGTTATATAAACACGTCATAAAAATCAATCGCAATTCACCCATTACCAAAGAAATTGAAGGTTTGCTTTGAGGATAAATTACAATATAATCAGCGAATCAGGCCCTATATAATACAAAAACATAAACAATATTATTGCTATAGGTAATTTTGACAACTTTTCATATCTGACAATGTTATCATTATGACTGGAAAGTTTCCATAGTGTATTATTAGTTTCTTTGTATTTCCATTGGTAACTCGCTACTAATAATATTGATACATAACATCGTTTTCCTCATTCAACAATCGGTATGCAAACACGCGTAGATACACTTTTTATCGATACGTTAACTAACTGCCTCAATAAAAAAATTACTCTTGTTTTCTGCTAATGATTTTTTTTAGTAAATACGAATATATATTTAAAAAAAAATCTTCATTTTAAATTTATTTGTGAAATATATAAAAACACGCAAAATCGGAAAATTGCTGGAACTTTCCGTACCGTAACGAAATGTTCGAGGAATATTTAATATTTATAAGAATTGTATAAACTGAATTACAAAGTTAAAATTATATATTTAAATATTTATTATTAATTATTAAATATAATTATTAAATATTTATTATATAAATTTATTATTAATAATAATAAATTTAATATTTTTGATATTAAAAAAAATTGAAATGATTTTTTTTTTCAAAAGCAATTATTTTGTCAACACAAGCAGAAAGTTTTTTAAATCATTCAAATCGGATGCTTATTTCTCTCAAAAACTGCCATTTTTTACACATTTTGCTCGGTATCTTCGAAACTTTCGGAACTGTCTTTGCTAAACACTAATCACCACATCTCCTCGTCATTACGAATTGAATGTTTTTTGGATCATTCAAATCGGACGCTCGGTTCTCTCAAAAACTCGGCTGGACCTGCCTTTGCCAAAAAACTAATCAGCACATCTCCCTATCAATAGGAATCGAATGTTTTTTAAACCATTCAAAATTCGGTTGGTCCGGGCGCCCGAAAACGTGGACGCAAAATTGTATTTATACATACATACACACATACATATACACACACGTCCATTTTTCTGAGCCATGCCAAAAAGTTCAGAAACTTTCAAAACGTGGTGATATGCAAAAAGTTTCATTTTCGGGCCCATTACTATAACGGGAAGTTAAAAATAGTTAGAAAATATAAGTTCACCTTGAGTAGATAAATAGCATAGATTATATCTACGCTATAGATCCTAAAAAATTCATCATATGGGCAGATTATCTTATCCACGGGCAGATTATATTATGAGATAAGCTCTTAACACGTTCGCGGACAAAGTCTCATATAGGTATAATACAAAATAATAGATAGTCATTCTATTTTTAAATAGGTTGAGATATAAAAAAATTGATTAAACATCGTTAATAAAGATAGTCAAATTATCATATTTTAATCATTATATACGATGAATGCTATAGCATCCACTATAAGTACTACGGCTTCTATTTTTTAAGATAACACGAAAATAAAAAATCAGTTAATCATTATCTAGACAGAGCTAGATACCGTAACTCCAATTTGGACGAAAGATTATAGACCAAGCTCTCCAAAGATAGTTTTAAATTATGGCCAATCAGCCATGTGAATGTTTTGACCCTTAATCTTATGTGTTTCAATTTGTTCCACAATATTTTAATCAAGAAGAATCCTGGATATTTACCAGTGCAGGGTGATGGTATTGTAATTCTGTGAAAAGATGTACTAGAACATTTACTTCTATTGGGAGTTCATATTACATGAACAGATTTAGCTTTATTGATCCATTTTTCGGTTCATGCTTCATAGAAATTTCTTTGCCTTTAAAGCTTCGTCGTGGATCCATATGAAGGATTGGAGTTTTTTTTGTATAGCGGAGGAAATGCGATTACGCATCCCAGACTGGGTTTTTAGACTTTGATATTTGGAATGAGACGACGTGCCCATCTGCCCTTCACTGCGGCATCTCACTTCACTGTTGCTGTCACCGGTCAATGCTGTTCTGCCGTTTTTCTATTATCAACTTTTCTGGACTCAGTTGTTGATTTCTTTGTTGGTAAATTATTTGTCTTTCATCTGCTAAGACTATGAGAGGCAGAGTTCCTTAAATAACGCACACTGCTTCCTCTGATAATGTGCGAAATGCACAAGCAACTTTAAAGGCAGCATCAGCCCATATGAAAATACCATATGTCAGCATTCAGGTAACCACTGTAGATGGTAACATCCTTCTTCTTTGATTTGGACCTCCAATATTAGGAATCAGCAGGACAAGACTTGTTCTGACTACTGATGCCTTTGCGCTAACATATTCCATCTACGGATTGAAATTTAATCGTGAATCAAGTATTACTTTTAGGTAAAAAATGTAAGGTTTTGATGCGATCTCTAGATTTTCTATCTTTAGCTTCTCTATTACTTTTCTACTTGTAATAAGAATAGCTTTACTCTTTTGTTGTGCCGACTTATTGTATCTATCTAGCGACTAATTTTACCAAAGTTGTGTCTAATAAACTGACAATCTCATCAATGCATTTGGCAACAACCACTATGACCACATAATTTGTATATTTGTATTTGTACTATTTTGACACATGGTGGAATCTCCAGTACCAAGAAGCCATCAACCATGATATTCCACAGCAAATGGCATAGAACAAAGCCCGGTTATATTACATTTTTTTGCCATCGTACGTCAGTATTCTACTTGTAAAGCAGCTTGCGACTATACTATAACGGTACATTCGCACGTTCTTATCACGATGTGCATTCGTACTGCAATCAAAGTTTACGACATTAAAAGCATTCTTGATGTCTACTGTAGCTTCTAAATAGTTCTATTTTGTATCGCCATTCCATCTGGTTCCAGAAATTGCAGTTTCAACTACAAGTATTATAGTATCAATAGTTGATCATCCTTTAAAAACATCATATTAATTGTCTGCTAATAGTGAATCAACAGCTGCAATTATTCTTACAAAAATTTTACCCGCTGCATCCAACATGCATATCGGACGGTAGGATGACGGTTCGTCGGGTGTTTTCTTTCCTTCGAGAGAAGGAGAAGGAAACTAAAGAAAGGATACTAATCTTTATTGCTTCCATCTTCGCTTAAAAACCCGTTCTTTTAAACTTGTATCATAAATGCTCAGAAATATTGTCGGAAAAATCAATATTGATGCTTTCAAAGCAATATTAGAAATTCCATCTAACCCCGGTGCCCAATTATTTCCAACCTGATGCTTCCATCAGCTCTTCCAGTATTATAGGTTGATATTATTTAGACTAACATGTGTTACCTGGTAGTTAAATCAAGTTGCGGTGGAAATATTGTCTTTAGGAGTAGAGTATGAATTATTGAAATATTTTATTTAGGAGTAGTGGACAAGTTGGCAAACCAATTGGGTGACTTTGAGGCAAGACATTACGATCTTAAAATGCCTTTCCATGAATTTTCCTCAACTTGGTGTTCATTTAATTGCCGACGTGCCTATTTGTAGTTTGTTCACGGGTCATACTCACATCGCAGCCTTTGCTTATTGCCAGCATCAGTTCATTAATACGCACCTTAGAGTATTCTGAAATAATAGGTAATTCTGAAATAATTTAAGGCTATTCTCAAGGCACTTTCATCAAACGATTTTATTTTTCACCCAATGGCCTTAAATCGCTATAAACTAAGTCTTCTAAGATTTTTATTTTTTTGATATTTTCCAGATGATTGCATTGGGGTCACTAGCAATATAGATATCTAATACAGTGGCGTAACTATAGGGTGGCGTGGGTGGCAAAATGCCACGGGCCCCCGGCCCAAGGGGGCCCCGGCCCAAAAGGACGCATGCTCAGAAATATTTTTACATTATATTCTAATACTTTATTTTACTTGAAAAGTATGTTTTCGTAAGAATCAGGGGCGTAACTACCGTCGTATCAGCCGTATAAAATATACGGGGCCCCCGAACCAGGGGGCCCCCAATGACCGTAAGAAACATTAATAATATAAAAAAATCATGAAAAACGAATTAATTATGAAAACTTCGTTCAACCAAATTTAATGTCGTTAAAAAAGTACGCGAGGAATGTAAGATTATTATTTTAAAGAGTTTTATTTTGTCCAGGCCACGGGGGCCCCAAATACGCGTAAAAAAGTACGCGAGGAATGTAAGATTATTATTTTAAAGAGTTTTATTTTGTACAGGCCACGGGGGCCCCAAATACGCGTAAAAAAGTACGCGAGGAATGTAAGATTATTATTTTAAAGAGTTTTAATTTGTACAGGCCACGGGGGCCCCAAATACGCGTAAAAATTAGTAAAATCGAACAAATTTTGGTTTTATTTCACTAATAACAGAAGTTAGAATAAACATGAAAATTTTCTTCTAAATAAATTTAATTTCGAAAAAAAACATGAGCGTGTAAGATTGTAAAAATATAATTTTAGAGTGTTGTGATTTTTTTTAATATTTTCTTTAATATTATTTATGAAGCTCTATAATATGCAAATAATGACTAATAGAAAACTAACTTTTTATTAAGTTTTGAAAATACTATTGAAAATACTATGGCTCGTTCATTAAATTTTGATGATGTCATAGACACTTTTGCAGAACAGAAAGCACGAAGAAAAGATTTTAATTAATAAATACCTTATTGAAATTAAATTGTTGTTTTGTTTCATTCCAAATTTATGCATATTTTAAATAGGTTTCTTCACCAAAAAGGGCCAGCGAGTATATGACGAATATGAAGTTTTCAAAAAGTATTAAAAAGGATTTGATTGTTGAGAAAACACGTGAAAAATTGATTGTTAATGTTAGGTTATGTAATAATTATTTTTAACCCCAAAGTACTATGTTCTTTCTCTGTTGAATTCAGTCATAAAAAAATCCTATCTATAGTTCATGTATTACAATGTTTAAACACAAACATTTTATGTTTGATTTTCAAAGCAAAGTAGTAATTGTACTTTTAAATTATTAATTTTGACTTATAATTATTTTTATTTTTATGTTTTCTTGTACATTTTAATTTTTTTTTTAATTTTTGTATACATACATTTTAAATAATTTCTCAATTTAAAACCATAAAATATGAATAAGTCGAAGTAGATTTACTCATTTTTAATACAATTCATTACAAATCGTGGATATATATAACATTTAAATCAACACGTTGAAAAATTTCGAGTTTTTTTAAATTAAATTAAAACCACTTGATTTTACTGACGGGGGGGCCCCATCAAAAAAATTTGCCACGGGCCCCGGGTGGCCTAGTTACGCCACTGATCTAATACCAATTTTGAGGTTTTTGATAACAAAAGTAAATGCAATTAAAAGTGCTTTACCTCTTGCATTAGTCCCCCTATAATCCCATTCTGCCCATGAGTTTAAGTTAGTGGCTATAGCTACGAGGTAACGTTGTATTGCATCCTCTACCAATCTAAGAAAACATCATAATCAGATATAGTAAAACTAGGTGGCGCGTAACAGCTGTACAAATTTATGCCATCTAATGGTGCTGCTACAAATCAGGGGTTGCTATTATTGACGGCGTTCTGAAAACAAAATTTGGCACATGACCAAATAACAACATTTGTGGTACTGCCTGTTTTCCATGGCCGACCATTTAGTTGTTTGTAATGTTCTGCTAAGAGTGCAATATAAATTTTCATTTCGCTTACCTTCTGCATGAGTAAGTCTTGTGCAGCCTCACAATGATTCATGTTATTTCGATTATCTCCATGTTTTTTTGTGAATTAGTGTGGCAGGCAAGAATATCAATGTCTTCAGCGAACGTTGCAATAAGACTAGAATTAGTTGTAGAGAAGCCAGGAGTATATAAAGTATACAAGAAGATCTCAGAATACTTCGTTGTGGTGTTTCCCGCATTGATAAGCGTGCGTTAAAAACGAGTCGGACAACGCTGAGTCAACTTTAAGGTTTAACTAGTGGTGCATGGCATTAATGTAATGAATTATTCGTAGAATTTTAAATGTTTTCAAACAGATTATTATAAATACAGTAACTTTCATTATTCGTATTTTATAGACAAAATATAAGAGTTCATAAAATGAACGACAACATTTATATATGTTTACAAAATGAAATTACATATATGAAAAGTAAACAAAACCTAATCAATCAAAATGATAATGAAGGTCCTTAACTGAAATGCAAGTTAAAATTATTTATTTCAAGTATATAAGTAAGCATTATAATTTCAACCAGAATTATAATTGAATCCGAATCATTTTCGATATTTGATTTTTTTTTAAATTAATTTTTTTCGTAAGTTTGAAAAAAGTTTTTTGTTTCCTCAAAAACTAACCGCTTCTTCACACTCACAACATCCGTTTCATCCGTTTTCTCAAAAACTGTAATTTTGGTACTTTTTTCTCCGTATCTCTAAAATGACTGGACGTGTCTCTGCCAAAAACTAATCAGCGCATCTCCAATCAATACGAATCGAATGTTTTTTGAATCATTCGAATCGGTTGATACTCTCAAAACTGTAGTTTTTTTCACTTTTTGCTCCACGTTTCCAAAGCCGCTGAATCTACTTTATCAAAAACTAATCAGCACTTCTCCCTTTCAATGGAAATTGTACGTTTTGAGAGAACGTATCAACCGATCAAACCAAATCGTTTGATCCGTACTCCCAAAATTCTCGACAAAAATTATATCTACACATACACCCACATCCATTTTTTCTAAGGTATGCCAAAATAGTCAGAAACTTTCAAAACGTAAAAATATGCAAAAATTTCCCCACGGAAAGTTAATAAATAAGCAATTCCATGATATTGTAGGATGTTCGAGTGTTATTTCCGGAACCCGAATTAGTGGTAAAAAACATATAAAGATAGAATAAGTTGACTTATGTGTCTGCAAGAAGTGACAAGATTGGAATATTTATCTACTTTGTGAATCATCTTGATTAAAGAAATTTGATATTGATTTAACCAAAGATCAAACCTCAACATCATAATGGATTGGTATTCAATATAAAACCTTTACATAACAGTTCTTTTAGCATTTTAGATCGATTAAAATAAGCCAGATCGTTTCCAGCAGTTTTCTTCATTTTGGTTTTAAGCAGTTACTTCAATAATTGTGAAAAACTTTATGCTATTAAGCTAGTTGTCTTGGATCGGTGGGATATCGATACTGAGCTATTTATTGTGTTTCCTCATGTTTGGCTAAAAAGTAGATGATAAGTGAAGCACAAACAAGTCAGCCATTCGATTTGAATGATTCGATTGTTCTCTCAAAAACTCGATTTCTATTTTCTGCACTCTTTGCTCTTTATCTCCGTAACGACTGGACCTGCTTTTGCCAAAAACTAATCAGCACATTTCCCTATCAATAGGAATCGAATGTATTTTGAACCATTCAAATCGGTTGATCCGTGCGCCCGAAAACGTGAATGAAAAATTAATACGAGTAATTAATACCACTTATTAACGAGAGGCAAGTAGTACATAACTCAAAGAAAAGTAAAATTAGTGGTGATGAAGTGTCTAACAATCATACGATATTATCAAACAAATACAGTGCTTAGACACCCGAACGCGTCATCACGGAGTCGGTAAAATCTCCGTCTACATTTATTCAATATGTTGTAGACTATCCAGACATGAAGAATTCGCTAAGCGCGGTTTTTAAATTTGATCAACTGTATCCAAAACTCTACCGAATAATATGGTTTAAATTAATGTTAATAATGCTGATGTCTACAGAGCACTTAATTGCAGAGTACGAATATTTTGTACACACCTACAAACTAAGTAATGAGAGAGCATATGGAGTCGCACTTAGGGAATGCAATACCGACACAAAATTTCAAAACGGTATTTCGGTAATTTTCCATTTTAAAACCGCAATACCGGTAAAATACCGGTATTTTTATAATCTTAAACAAATACCTAAACAAATTTGAAAGTTACTAGTACAAATATAAAAAAAATGTATATACAACTACAAGTATATTCAACTAAACAATAAAAAAACAATAAGATTATGTTTTTAATAATAATTTAACAAAATTATTTCCAATTTAATTAACTCATTATCAGTATCGAATATATTGAGTACTTTTCACCAAAGTCAAACATATGAGTAAGAAAGACCAAAAACTCATAAAAGATCATATTGCATTATTATAATAAACTGTTTTGTCTTTATCCGATGTGTTAAATTACCATAATTTCCAATATTTTAAAAAAGTAATTTTTCTATACTAATTTAAGAATCGATACTTCATCAAGATAAATAATAATATACTATAATTTTTAAGTATTTTTTTTAAGTTTTAAAATTACAAAATAACAACATCGAGCATTTACCTCCATAATGAATTTGAAATCATAATCACTTAACAGAACACTATGATCATGAACATGCTATCATTAATTGTAAAAAGTAAAAGTTAAATAATGGAATGGATAGTACTATGGCCAATAGCATTCACCAATATTCACCAAACTAAAATATTTTCTATAAGCAAATCACATCTTCCAGAAAACGCAGAATTCAACATACCTGGCTAAAAAGCATATCACACACCACAACATGATGCTGGCTGCCACGCCGCAAATGCAATACTAATTAAATCTAACATGAAACATTACAAATAGACAAAGTTTAATTCCGCTTACTTACAGACTACCTTTTGACCATCTCCGCTACTTACTGTCTACCAAGGAACAACATCAAATTTGAACATGTTCTAAAAATTTTTTAAGACACTTGGCTCCAAATTTTTTGTCGGAGGTGATTTCAATTGCAAGAATACCTTATTGAGTTCCAGAATTATAACCAAAAAAAGTCAAAAACTTGAAAATATAATTATGCTTTTATTAACTTCTCGAAGGAGAAGTTTATGTTTTCATAAAAAAATTCGATTCGCTAATTTTATGTTTTCTCGACGTTTCAAGCCATTCTGAATCGAATGAGACCAAATTTGGAAAAAGTATGTGTGTGTGTATGTGAACAGATTTTCTGCCGTAAATCGACGTTTTCTCGAAAACGGCTAGACCGATTACAAAAATTTAAAAACCATTTGATATATCTCGATGAGGACTATCGTTTGTCAGTTTTGCGCGACAAAGGGTTTATTTGTAAATAGCAGAAAAGTGAAAAATTTTTCGTCCACGTTTTAGCCCGCAATTGTGAATCGATTTTGAAAATTCAAAAATTGTTCGAAAGATATTGGTTGGGAATCGTGCTGATTAGTTTTTGGTGAAGATCGACCGGACCGTTTTCTTGTAATAAAGTGTTAAAAAAAATTTTTCGACGATTTCTAAGAATTTTTTTGACGGTAGATACCTCAGTTTTATAGATCATACTAAAATATTATGGCCCTATGACAACTCGTTTAACTTTAAAAATTCGTCAAAGTTTACAAAAATTGGTATCGTTTTTTGGCATTCGTCAAAATTAGACTTGATCGACGGTTTCTCAAAAACGCCTTAACCCATTTCAATCTCGATGAAGATTATCGTTTCTCAGTTTTGTCTGACGATCGGCCGAACCGTTTCTTTGTAATTTGAAAAAAAGGGTTGAACTTTTCGTCCACATTTGGGCTGAAACTACCGAATCGATTTTAAAAAATAAAAAAAATGAAAAAGTTGAAAAAAAATTTAAGTCGATTATTATGGAACTTTTTTTGGACATATATAGTATAGTCTTATAAAACGTACTGAAATATTACGGCTTTACGATAAGTAGTTTAATTTTATAAATTCATCAAAGTTTGAGAAAATGAGTAGTTTTTTGGCGTTTGTTAAAATTAAAATTAGACGATTTACTTGGTATAACAAAGGAGTACTTGATCTTAATGAACATACTAAACCATTCAAGTCCTACGGAAACTGGATCAATTATAAAAATTATTGATTTTTGAAAATATGCTTTTAGAAAATACTCCGAGTTAACGTGTTCGTTCGTTTTCAATTATGTGTAATAAATCCACTCGAAATACTTTTAATCACTTATAAATTAATTTATTTTTTATTGATTAAGTCATTTATTTACACATATCGGGAAGTTCATGTAACTTGCCTCAAGGCTAAATACCAATACCAACTAGTTACACCATGGTCCCCAGCTTACTGGCCATCCGATCCAAATAAACATCCGGATTTGCTGACTCATAGATCTGTCCTCAGAAAATACTCCGTTGTTACTATCTGTAGGATCTACATCACAAAAACTAGACCTGAGTATACGACTGCAAACAACTACAGAAATAGACAAAAATATTGAAAACTTGACTGGAATACTCAAAGAAGCGGCTGGATTCTCAACTTCCAACCTTGAGCGCAAAAGTAGTTTTTCCTATAGCTTCGAGATTAAAAAACTTATAAAAAAAGGAAACCTAGTTGAAAGTGGCATTTAGCCTTAAGAAGAAGGAAGTTGCATGTACTTCCTGAAATATGTAATAATTGACTTAATCAACCGAATTTGAGATTTAGATATTTAGATAACTATATATTTCAACTATATATTTGGAAAATAAAGTTATCGCTATCAATTGAATCTAAACATTTCTATTTCCAATTGATATCTCTCATACATGTTTATAATATCTGTAATTATATTTTATAGTGCACAGACACTAGTGCTAGTGTCCTAAAATTAGTAGCTCATTATTATAAATTTTTATGAATTGATAATGTTTGACGCATCGTATCACAAAAGCAACTTTTGACACAAATTCTGACTATGATATTTTTTCAAGCTTTGATGAATTTTTAAAATTAAACTACTTGCCGTAGAAACGTAAAATTTTAGTATGTTGTTCAGGACCATGATATCTGTTCACATAAAAAGTTTCATCATTTTTTGTCAACAGTTAATTACGAAGAAACGGCTCGACCGATTTCTGTACTAAAGTAATTAGCACGACTCCCAAATAATATCTTTCGTGCAGTTTTTGAATTTTTAAAATCGGTTCAAAATTTTTGGCTAAAACGTGGACGAAAAATTTTTCACTTTTCTGCTCATTACAAAAAACGGATCCACCGATTGTATCAAAAATCTAACCGACGCAAGTGCTTATTAAGTTTCATTAAATGATTTTAAATTTTTTAAAATAGACTCAACTGTTTTTGAGAAATTAGATTAGAATTAGCCGATTAGTGTTTTATTAGAAAAGGTCTAATTTTGACCAGCGCAAAAAAGCGCAACTAATTTCTTCAAACTTTAACGAATTTTCAAAGTTAAACGAGGCGTAATATTTCAGATCTGGCAGACCATGTTATCAATCGCTAAAAAAATAATGTATAAAAAATTTTCACCAGTTAATTACAAGAACATGTCTCAGCGAGTCTTTACCAAAAACTAATCAGCATGATTCCCATCCACTGCATAGATTCATTTTCAAAATGCCTTTTTAACTCACGGAGCCCATTTGATTTTTAAATGTTTTTGGCAGACTGCTCATAATAATAATTTGCAATTTGCAAAGCTTGATATATTCTAATAAGTATAAGTATTATATGTTATGGCTGATTGAATCTTATGTTGTATCTCTATATATTAATAATGTAATTTCTCGACATATGAATGGAACAAAAGTCGAATATGAAAGGATATTCCTCCTAATCGATTTTGATAAATCCTTCTACGTCTGTCAAGGGAATTTTTTAGTATGTTATGGTTATAGAAATATAGTTACATAGTAAAAATAAATGGAAAAAATTACAAAAACCGCTTATCATTGTTTGACGTTGAAAATAATTGAGATATTGTTTGGCATTAAAAACTAATGAAAACTGTCATCTGCCAAAAATTGCAATTCACTTATGAATTAAGATAATATTAGAATATAATATATTTATGATTAAGAATAAGTAAAATGTAATGTCTACATTATTATTGCCGAAAAGCAGTTGAGATGTGCTAAAAATTAAAATAATATAAGATACATTATATCTGTGCCAGACGAACAGTTTGCGCATGCGTCTGACGGTTGTGGACTGTCTGAATGAAGTATCCATTCTCTGTACTGTAAACGTTTCTGCTTTATACCTATCTATAATCATTGACATAAACAACGTTACTTTCCCTGTGCATGGTCAGATGGAATTACCAACCCTATCCAGACGTAGAAGAGTTTTGTACACGGGAGCTATTTTTTTTACTCCTTCCCTATATTTCTAATCGCTAACCAAGTTTTGCGAACCAGAAACAGGTAGAGCTTTCTCCAATCCACACGTGCAGATGCGCCCGGTAGCAGTTTCTCCTCAGCCCCGAGATTTTTTTTTTTATTTCACTTTATTTCAGCAATCAGAAATACAAAAATAATTTCTATAACTCTAATTTATCTATAATTCTAAAAATATAACTCTAATTTATCTATAATAACTCTAATTTATCTATAATTCAGTCCCGAGATGTGTGTGATTGCGTGTGTGTGTGAGAGTGAGTGTGTATATGTATGAATACAATTTTTCGGATCCAAAAAATATTCAATTTAAGTGGTGATTAGTTTTAGGTCCAGCCGTTTCGGAGATACCGAGTTAAATATGCAAAAATGGCAGTTTTCACGAGAACTAAGCATCTGAATTAAATGATTCAGAAAACTTTGCTGCTTGTGTCGACGAAACGATTGCTTTAGGGAAAAAAATATTTAATTTTCTTTTAATGTCGAAAATAAATAAAATTTTAATTTTACTTAAGTTAAAGTTCTAAAGTACACTAATATACTGCAAATAAATAATTTTAATTCTGCAATTAAGTTTATATGATTCATATAAATATTAGATCATATCCTTCATTTTAAATTCGATTGACTAAGTTTTGTAGTTTTAGTTTTCTGAAAGCATATATAAGTTATAGAATTTATAATAATCTATTTGAAAACATTGAATGTTCCACGAATATTGCATTACTGTACGGGAGGTTCCAGCAATTTGCCTTAAGGCGCGATGCCACACACCACTAGCTTTATTAATGATTTCGAAGTAGGTATCGTAATTAGCTGTCACCAAATGAAGAGGTATTAATTATTGATTCTCTTATTGAAAAACAAACAGTTTTATAAATGTATATTGTTAACTTCCCGAAGAAGAAGTTTATGCTTCCATCAAAAAATTCGGTTAGCTAATTTTATGTTTTCTCATTTTCAAGCCATTTGAATTTCTGAATTTCATTTCTGAAAATTTGGAAAAAGTATGTGTGTGTGTGTGTGTGAACAGATTTCTCACCATAAATTGACGTTTTCTCAAAAAGCGATCCGATACATCACGATGAGGTTATTAGTTGCGTTTATTAGCTTTGCGCGACTATCGGCCGAGTCGTTTCTTTGTAAATAGCAAAAAAGTGAAAAATTTTTCGTCCACGTTTTATATGGCAATTCTAAATCGATTTTAAAAATTCAAAAACCGTTCGAAAGATATTGGATGCTATTATTAGTATATATCAAGCTTTGCAAATTGCAAATTATTATTATGAGCAGTCTGCCAAAAACATTTAAAAATCAAATGGGCTCCGTGAGTTAAAAAGGCATTTTGAAAATGAATCTATGCAGTGGTGGCAGTGAAATTTTTACAAAATTTACAAAAGATTTGCAAATTATACAAATAAAAAAGGATTACATCTACTTGTGAGTGAGTTAGCACATGTTACAAACAATTATTTAAATGCCAGCAATCTTTATATACATATATTAAGCATCTTTGATATTATAAACAATTATTACATCTAAATAAGTATAAAAAAAATTCAAAGCACTATATGTCAATTGTAAGTCTTTGAGGTTTACTAATGTTTTTTAAAGAATATTCAGGCATGCAATATGTTGGATTTACAGGTAGAATATTTTCATCTTCCAATAACGATAATGACGCCAATCCAAATAGAGTGTGGAAGGGATCAGGCACATCACCTGGTCTGTCACTAAATCCTCCAGACTCAGCATCCTATTGCAATTGAATCATATCTCATTACCAAATTGCTAATTATTCTAATGCTAATATATGCTACTATAAACACACACATACACACACATATATATTAATAGTTGTTAATACATATGTCAACATCAAATTCAGAATCATACAATATATATATATATATATATATTATATATTACAAATTATAAATTGACTCTTGCATCGGAATACAGAATAGCGAGATGTATTTTACAAATTCATAAAATAACTCATTCAAAAAATTTATTATTGTTACATTTAAAGTGACAAGAATTGGTTTCATTGTGCATTGTGAACAATTATAATCAGGAAATAATTAGGATTATTACAATTACATAGTCCACTGAAGATGACACAAAACTATGTGTCGAAACGTATGGAAAAAATAAAAATGTTTTAAAGTCATACAAATTTTTTAATTGATGTATTGCCCTGAAAACTGAATATCATATATATATATATATATATATATATATATATATATATATATATATATTAATTGTTTAATATGAACAAAACAGCACTCAGATTTGTTTAACACAACTTTATTTTATGATTACAGACGTTTCGAGACCATGGTGTGTCTCATCTTCAGTGTAATTTCAAAAACAGTTACTTATATACTACACATTCTTTAATAATTTATTTAAATTTCATTTAATTTTTGATATACAAAAAACACCAACTATTCCTTGCAATGCTTGACACAGTACTAAAGAAACATATAACACTTACAGAAATATTCTAAACAAATTTGAAGTACTTATCTAGATGGAGACAGGATGGGTATCATTATAATGTAAACAAAAGGAGTGCTATCGCATACAAAAATCGATAAAAATGAAAAAACAAATTAATTTATTGAAAAGAATAAGATAAATGAAAAAATTTTTATAAATTATTAATGATGTTTATATAAGTGTCATGTAAAATATTTGTGTCGGTTCTTAGATTTATGCTATTGTTAGTCCGAACTATTAACATTGATTCTGCCATGCTCCGTTTAAATAAGTCTTTCTCATGGAATAAAATTTGGGGATTGTCAAAATCAAACTTATGGTTGTTGATATTAGCATGATCCACAAGTGTACTTTTAAATTTTTTGTTATCTATTTTTTCACATTGTAATTCATGTTGCCTGAGTCTCTTTTCTAAGTTCTGGCAGGTCTGGCCAATATAGGAGCAATTACAATCCAAACAATTTACTTTATAAACTATATCTTTCTTTTTGTTAATGGAGTTTCATCTTTAATTTTGGAATATAAAAATTTTAATTGTTTTAATGAAGAAAAAGTAATACGAATATTGTGTTTTTTGAAAAGTCTTTTTGATAATTGGTTAAAATTATTGTCAAGATATGGAAAATTAATGAAAAAAGTTTTTTCAGGAAAACTTGTTTTGCCAGGCTCTTCCGGTTTCTTATCAAAAGGTTCAAGTAATTTTGCGACTCTATTTTTAATAATTGGACAAATTAACTTATATGGAAAATTATTGCCAAGTAGGATCGTTTTAACTAATTTTATGTTTGTATCATAAAACAGAGGATCAGATAATAAAATAGCGTGATCTACAAGATTTAGAATGGTAGAAATTTTTATATTAAGAGGAACATGCGAATTAAAATTAATGTATCTCCCGGACCAACTATCTTTTCTGTACCAGTCTGTATAACATACACCGCCTCTATTAATGAGTTTTACGTCAAGAAAATGTAACGTCGAATCATTGTCCGGGAGATACATTAATTTTAATTCGCATGTTCCTTTTGTGACCAACTATCTTTTCTGTACCAGTCTGTATAACATACACCGCCTCTATTAATGAGTTTTACGTCAAGAAAATGTAACGTCGAATCATTGTCCGGGAGATACATTAATTTTAATTCGCATGTTCCTCTCAATATAAAAATAAAAATATAAAAATTTCTACCATTCTAAATCTTGTAGATCACGCTATTTTATTATCTGATCCTCTGTTTATGATACAAACATAAAATTAGTTAAAACGATCCTACTTGGCAATAATTTTCCATATAAGTTAATTTGTCCAATTATTAAAAATAGAGTCGCAAAATTACTTGAACCTTTTGATAAGAAACCGGAAGAGCCTGGCAAAACAAGTGTTCCTGAAAAAACTTTTTTCATTAATTTTCCATATCTTGACAATAATTTTAACCAATTATCAAAAAGACTTTTCAAAAAACACAATATTCGTATTACTTTTTCTTCATTAAAACAATTAAAATTTTTATATTCAAAATTAAAGATGAAACTCCATTAACAAAAAAGAAAGATATAGTTTATAAAGTAAATTGTTTGGATTGTAATTGCTCCTATATTTGCCAGACCTGCCAGAACTTAGAAAAGAGACTCAGGCAACATGAATTACAATGTGAAAAAATAGATAACATAAATTTAAAAGTACACTTGTGGATCATGCTAATATCAACAACCATAAGTTTGATTTTGACAATCCCCAAATTTTATTCCATGAGAAAGACTTATTTAAACGGAGCATGGCAGAATCAATGTTAATAGTTCGGACTAACAATAGCATAAATCTAAGAACCGACACAAATATTTTACATGACACTTATATAAACATCATTAATAATTTATAAAAATTTTTTCATTTATCTTATTCTTTTCAATAAATTAATTTGTTTTTTCATTTTTATCGATTTTTGTATGCGATAGCACTCCTTTTGTTTACATTATAATGATACCCATCCTGTCTCCATCTAGATAAGTACTTCAAATTTGTTTAGAATATTTCTGTAAGTGTTATATGTTTCTTTAGTACTGTGTCAAGCATTGCAAGGAATAGTTGGTGTTTTTTGTATATCAAAAATTAAATGAAATTTAAATATATTATTAAAGAATGTGTAGTATATAAGTAACTGTTTTTGAAATTACACTGAAGATGAGACACACCACGGTCTCGAAACGTCTGTAATCATAAAATAAAGTTGTGTTAAACAAATCTGAGTGCTGTTTTGTTCATATTAAACAATTAATATTCGTTCCACTCATATCATAAAATTCTCTATATATATATGTATGTATATTAAATAATTAAATGGTAGAGTCTTGGATTTGTGTATATTTTGTAGAGTTTCGAACAAGAATCCAAAAAGTAATAAAAAACAAGAAAAGTTTTTTAATAAACAATTTTTTTATTTATTTATTTATTTACTGTCGACGTTTCGGAACTAGGTACGTTACATCTTCAGGACATCTGTCAAGAAACATAATCTTGATGAGATTTTATGATAATATGATCAAAATGAAAATGATAAAAATAAATGAGTGGATTATCTAACAGAATATTAAAAATGATAAAAATTTTTTTGAAAGTTATGGAATTTTTTTTAGAAAAGGTTAATGACAAAAATTGAATTAATTACCTGTATGTTTGAATAATTGTTAGCACTTTTTCACTAAACAAGATATTAACAAGAAATGAATTTATGAGTTATTTTTCCCCCGAATAGGTAATTTTTTTTTTGTAAAACAAAATTACTATATGTTTTGTCTTCTTTAAAAAAGATTTATCATTTTCATTTTGATCATATTATCACATTTCTGTACATTATTATTTTTTCAACTAATTTAGTATTTAAGAAAAATCCATTTTCTTTTCTTAAACATTGTTTGCTTAAATCTCATCAAGATCATGTTTCTTGACAGATGTCCTGAAGATGGAACGTACCTAGTTCCGAACGTCGACAGTAAATAAATAAATAAATAAAAATTGTTTATTAAAAAACTTTTCTTGTTTTTTATTACTTTTTGGATTCTTGTTCGAAACTCTACAAATATATGTATACACATATAAATCATTTTTGAATTTTACTGACTTTTATTAAACGTTCCTATTATTGTAATAAACATACATATACGAGGTGTGTTCAAAAAGTACCCGGAATTACTAATAATTAAATTTCGCGGGTCTGGAGTGTCTGATTGTCAAAAATTTTTTTTTATTGTGTTGGTATACATGCCCCTAAAGTATGATGAAATTTTCAGCTATATTCACTGTTTACTTTGTCTGTGGTAGTCGCTAAGGTTCGACGTGTTTTTCTGAGCTCGGCGATTTTTACAATGGAAGAATTGAAAAAGTCAAAGAATTTGTATTAAATTTTGCGTAAAAAATGAAATAAAGTGTTGCAAAGTGCAAAAATTCACCAGATATGGCTCCGTGTGACTTTTTCCTATTCCCAAAGTTGAAGAGACCCATGAAAGGACGGCGGTTTTCCTCGATTGAAGAAAATCGCTGAGAGTGCTCAAGGACATATCAAAAAGTGAATATCAAGGGTGCTTCGAAAATTGGAAAAATAGCTGGCATAAGTGTATTATATCTGGGGGGGACTACTTTGAAGGGGACCACATTAATGTAGACGAATAAATAAATATTTTTTTGAAAAAACGAAAATTACGAAAACTTTTTGAACAGACCTCTATATATATATATATATATATATATATATATATATATATATTGAAATATGTGAGTTTGGTGTTGATATATATTTGATGAGTTATTTAGAATCGGGCAGTAACACCAAGTAAAAAAACTAAAGTAGTTTTGCAATACTTTATTTATCCATGGATATGGATCCATGGATATGGATAAATAAAATATTTCAAAACTACTTTAGTTTTTTTTACTTGTGTTACTGGCCGATTCTAAATAACTCATCAATATATATATATATATATATATATATATATATATCTGCCATCTCAGTGAATAAGTGGTTAAGTCAATTTAGGCAAAAATGTTTTAAATCACAAAATTATTATTTTAATATATATATATATATATATATATATATATATCTTATATATAAAAATGGAGCTCTCTTTCAAATGTCCAAGTAAAACTCGAAAACGGCTAAACCGATTTGGCCAGTCTTAGTCTTGAAAAATTCGTGCCAATCCAGAGAAAGTCCAAAAGGTGAGAAATTATTTTAAATCCGCGTAGAAACTTTACATTTTTAATTTGAAAATTTTTGTAGAAGCGTAATTTAAATAAAACAATGGATGGTGGCTATTACGTGAAATGTCAAACGTTTCTGACAGATGATGTTCAATTACATTTAATAAGATGTTTTACGTGAATATTATTTAATTATGATTAAATTGTAGTAAGTAGTTCTGTTGTAGTTTTATTTATATACAAAAATGTTAGTAAACGGGTCGCAAGTGTTACTAGAGACTCAAAATATCAACTTTTTGAAATGTTAATATGAAAATGCACTTTTTGGCATATTTTCTCAAACACGGTGCTCTGAAAGATCTCATTTGTATAATTATATACTCATTTCTAGGTTATATATTTTTTATTTAAGTTATTTAAATTCAGAACCTAAAGTTGGTATCGATCAAATGGACATTTTGTCCAATAACATTTTCCCAGTTATAATTTCCCAGAATTTATCGAAGAATAGATAGTATATGAAGGTCCGGGGTTAAAAAGGCCCACCACCGATGTGTCAAAAATCAGTAAAGTTAAGCATTGTTTAACAACAATATTTGAAAGTACGAGGTGTGTTCAAAAAGTACCCGGAATTTTTAAATTTCGCGGGTCTGGAGTGTCTGATTGTCAAAATTTTTTTTTTATTGTGTTGGTATACATGCCCCTAAAGTATGATGAAATTTTCAGCTATATTCACTGTTTACTTTGTCTGTGGTAGTCGCTAAGGTTCGACGTGTTTTTTGAGCTCGGCGATTTTTACAATGGAAGAATTGAAAAGTCAAAGAATTTGTATTAAATTTGCGTAAAAAATGAAATAAAGTGTAACAAAGTGTGTGAAATGTTACAAAAAGCCTATGGTGAGTCTGCTATGAAAAAAACAAAGTGTTTACGAGTGGTATAAGCGTTTCCAAGATGGCCGCGAAGACGTTGAAGATGACGAACGCTTCGGTCGACCCAGCACGTCAACAAACGATGAAAATGTGAAAGAAGTGGAAAAAATGGTTATGAATGATCGCCGAATCACAATTAGAGAAGTTGCTGATGAAGTTGGCATATCAATTGGCTCATGTCATAACATTTTTTCAAATGTTTTGGGCATGAAACGAGTGGCAGCAAAATTCATTCCACTCGTCGTTGCTTGTTCGTAATTTTTTTGGCCAAAAACAATACCGTAGTCATGCCCCAACCTCCATATTCACCAGATATGGCTCCGTGTGACTTTTTCCTATTCCCAAAGTTGAAGAGACCCATGAAAGGACGGCGGTTTTCCTCGATTGAAGAAAATCGCTGAGAGTGCTCAAGGACATATCAAAAAGTGAATATCAAGGGTGCTTCGAAAATTGGAAAAAACGCTGGCATAAGTGTATTATATCTGGGGGGGACTACTTTGAAGGGGACCACATTAATGTAGACGAATAAATAAATATTTTTTTGAAAAAACGAAAATTCCGGGTACTTTTTGAACAGACCTCGTATATAGTATATAGGAAAAAGATGTATAACCAGCTACAACCTTGATTTGAAAACGGTAATCTTTGAAATGAGGGAGATAAACGGAAATCTTTGAAAATCCATAATAAAAGTATTTTCTTCCGTTGGTAGTTTTTTAGCATTAGTTAAAAATGTAATTATTTTGTAAAATATCTTTGAAACTATAATAAGGCTTTAAACCTTTTTGCCACCTGCACGTTTCAAGTTACCCCACCTATAGGGTAAAGAGGTCTAGATAACAAATTTTTGAAAGACACCAAAAAAGCACATTTCTACAATGATGAAGTAGAAGGCAGTTTACTGAACTCATAATCAGATAATTGTTCGTTTGATATGTGTTATTTGTTGTGATATAATTGTTTATGGTTTTCACAATATAGTTTATATTTGCTCAAAGTCAAATTTGACCTTTGTGCCTCGCCCTGCTCTACATATATACTTTTTATTAAATTTACTTTAATTCATCGAATGTTACTTGAAACTTTTCAAAAGCAGGTTAAAAAAGAAATACTTAATTTATTTCCTATCTCTCCTCGCAAAAAATTGATAATTTGTATAAGCCCAGTAGTATTATTTTCAATTATACACAAAATCCAGAATCCAAAAAGAATGTGAAAAACTTGAAACGTAATCAATAAGTCGAAGGACCAACAAAGACTTGGATGGATTAAACCATGTTTTCTATAGAAAGTGTATAAGACTTCCAGCAGTTTGATTGTATTGACAAAATATAAACAAACTAATGGGGTTTATTGTTTTTATAATACTTCATTGTATATAGCATTCAAACAACACATCCTTATACACCTAAAGTTTTAATATTTTTGATTTTCTAGAAATGGTTTAGATATAACCTTACTTAGCAAAACAACGTTTGCCGGGTCAGCTAGTATATATATATATATATATATATATATATATATATATATATATATATATATATATATATATATATTATATATATATATATATATTTATATATATATATATATATATATATATATATATATACGAGGTCTGTTCAAAAAGTACCCGGAATTTTCGTTTTTTCAAAAAAATATTTATTTATTCGTCTACATTAATGTGGTCCCCTTCAAAGTAGTCCCCCCAGATATAATACACTTATGCCAGCGTTTTTTTCCAATTTTCGAAGCACCCTTGATATTCACTTTTTGATATGTCCTTGAGCACTCTCAGCGATTTTCTTCAATCGAGGAAAACCGCCGTCCTTCATGGGTCTCTTCAACTTTGGGAATAGGAAAAAGTCACACGGAGCCATATCTGGTGAATTTTTGCACTTTGCAACACTTTATTTCATTTTTTACGCAAAATTTAATACAAATTCTTTGACTTTTCAATCTTCCATTGTAAAAATCGCCGAGCTCAGAAAAACACGTCGAACCTTAGCGACTACCACAGACAAAGTAAACAGTGAATTGAACTGTAATAACAATTCGAATCATTATTTTGTTTAATAATTACAAAACGCGTTGCTAGTTATATGTAGGTTACGCGGACATCGGAAGTGCTTACTGTTGGATTTTGTAAATAGGTTGTAAACAATAAATTAGTATATAAGAGTTAGACAAAAGTTAGACAGGCAGTCAAACCTGGAGTCAGTCAAGCTCACAGTCAAACCTGGAGAGAAGCTTGGAGTCAAGCTTGGAGCCAGACATAGTATTCAGTAAAATGTAGTCTTTGCTGATATGATAACCAAAAGGTTATCAACAAATATTAATTGTAAAAATAGTGAATAATAAAGTATCATTCAAAGAAAGAAGTGTGTTTACAAATTACTATCAATCGCTGTTCGTCCTAAAGGCCTATCACACTACCAGTGGACTCTGGAGAGTCCACATCACAAATATAATATTTCAACAATTATTCAATTGTTCACCGCTCGGGTCCAGCCTATCATTACAATTCCTGGTCGTACTGGTGATCCAGAACATACCTCGCAACATATCAACCACCAGCCAGGACAATTCATGGTGGCTTAGCGGTTTTTTCCCTCGTAGCGCTGAAGAATTTTCTGACGGAGACATCGAGTTCAAAGCTGCCACAACTCGACAAACCGAACGATCATTCGCAGCACAAACTAAGGGATGGTGGCGCCTACCGAAGAACTTTAGAACGAACGCGAGACTAACTTGGACATAACTATTTCATCGGATTCAAGTAAGCAAATCAAAATTTAATCATATCTCAAGATGGAACCCATTTTTGAAGAAGCTAGAAAAGGTAAAGATAATAGTATAGAAATAAATAAATTTAGAATTCAATTAGCAATTAGCACTATACCCGAATTCAATGGCAATTCAAATGACCTTAATAGATTTTTAAGTACTGTAGACTCAATTTAGATGATGTAGATTTTGAGACTTATAAATTTATATCGAAGATTGTTATTTGTAAATTGAGTGGAACAGCTTTTGATTGCATTAGACGGGCTGATTATCAGTTATGGAATAATATCAAACCTATTCTAATTAAACGTTTTAAAGATAGAAGGTCCATCGCTGAGTTACATCACGAGCTAGCAACAACAACAAGACAAATGGGGAATCGATTGAGAAGTTTGCAGAGAAAGTTGAGAATTTGCTTACGTTAATAAACAACGAATGCTATTTTACACATAATGAAGAAGCGTATCCATCATATTGTGATTTGGCTTTGGCAGTTTTTGTTAAAGGCCTACCATTGGACTTGAAAATTATAGTTAAAGCAGCCAAACCGGAAAATTTGAAAGATGCTATGCACATTGCTGCAAAGGAAGAAAAATATTTAAACATCAGATCTGATAAAAAATACAATCCATTTGTCACTTGCAGATACTGCAAGAAAAGGGGACACCACATTAACCAATGTCGAAAACTTACAAATAGGAAAAGAGATGACAAACTTAGAATCTACAATGGTGGAAATGACGATAGAATGGACTACGAAAGTAATAAGGATCTGAAATACACAAAAACATATGATGATACATACAAGGCATTCATAACAACTAAAGAAGAGTCCCAAGAGTCCGAAGAGTCCGAAGAATCCGAAGAACAAGAAGAATACAAAGCAGAAAGTTTGACTCACAACACCAAAATAGAAGAGTTGACGACAATCGCTGCAAATTCATACGATGAAGAAAAGGATCTATATGAGGCAGAAGATATGGAACAAACCATACGAACAAATTCATACGAAGAAGAAAAGGATCTATATGAAGCAGAAGATATGGAACAAACCATACGAACAAATTCATACGAAGAAGAAAAGGATCTATATGAAGCAAAAGATATGGAGCAAACCATACGAACAAATTCATACGAAGAAGAAAAGGATCTGAACATATATGTGGCACAAGATATGAAACAAACCCAAGATGAGGTTTACGACATGAAAGAAATAAATAATGAACAAGAAGAAATAAGAATACTTAATGATGAAGGACCAGAGTATATGAAAACTATTCCCATTAAAATAAAGAAGAAAAAGAAAAAGAAAAGATATTAAAAAAGAAGAAAAATTAATGATGAAATTATAGAAGAAAATAATCAAGAAATCAGGGAATATAAATTAATATGATAAGAAAAATACCTTCACAACGAAAATTGTCTAAAATGAAAATATAGCCACTATGACAGATATGTTCAACCGTAAGAATATGAATTTGAACACAAAGGAGAAATATGCACATTTACAAAGCCAAAGCAGCAGAAAATTGATATCGTCGCAAACACATGTAAAGAAGAGAAACATTCCCGATTTTATTATATTCAGAACAGCACCAAAATTGTTTAATTATAAATACCGGAAGAAAATAAAAACTCGCCAGGTGTAAAACACAATAGTAACAACGCAAGTCATTTGTTTGGTTGACATAAGCGAATTCTCATATTTCAAAGCAACATTTGTCCAATTTTGATTACCCAGCAAATTTCGAATATATCAAGTATTAACAATACAACGTAAATTTAAATTTTCATAATTACTATTTATGATTTAAATTATCAAATGCAAGGTTCTTTACGTCATTAATATTTTTTTTGCAGATTTTAAAGAAATTTTCATAGTATGATTTTTATGCTCTATTGATATAAAGTTTTTGAAAAAAAAAATTATTTGCATCATTTATGGTAAGTTGTTCGAAGTATTTTGTTTTACCGGAATAACATTTTAAATTTCAGTGATGCTTTACATAATCAGCGACCATCTAAATTGCTGATTTTTTTGTATATATGTTATTAAAGATTTTATAATGTAGAGATAAAATAAAATTATTATAAGATTTTTTTTCAGAGCACATTATTTGTAAAATATTCTAACAGTAATGACACTTTTGAGGACAAAAGTTTTTAAGGGCCGAAGGAAGAAGAGATGGAACTCATTTTTTTTTAAATTTTTCTTAATTTTTATAGTTTCCGAGGACGAAAAACTTTTGAAGAGGGAGGTTGAACTGTAATAACAATTCGAATCATTATTTTGTTTAATAATTACAAAACGCGTTGCTAGTTATATGTAGGTTACGCGGACATCGGAAGTGCTTACTGTTGGATTTTGTAAATAGGTTGTAAACAATAAATTAGTATATAAGAGTTAGACAAAAGTTAGACAGGCAGTCAAACCGGAGTCAGTCAAGCTCACAGTCAAACTGGAGAGAAGCTTGGAGTCAAGCTTGGAGCCAGACATAGTATTCAGTAAAATGTAGTCTTTGCTGATATGATAACCAAAGGTTATCAACAAATATTAATTGTAAAAATAGTGAATAATAAAGTATCATTCAAAGAAAGAAGTGTGTTTACAAATTACTATCAATCGCTGTTCGTCCTAAAGGCCTATCACACTACCAGTGGACTCTGGAGAGTCCACATCACAAATATAATATTTCAACAATATTCAACTGTTCACCGCTCGGGTCCAGCCTATCATTACAATTCCTGGTCGTACTGGTGATCCAGAACATACCTCCAAATATTCAACCACAGCCAGGACAATTCATGGTGGCTTAGCGGTTTTTTCCCTCGTAGCGCTGAAGAATTTCTGACGGAGACATCGAGTTCAAAGCTGCCAAACTCGACAAACCGAACATCATTCGCAGCACAAAACTAAGGGATGGTGGCGCCTACCGAAGAACTTTAGAACGAACGGCGACTAACTTGGACATAACTATTTCATCGGATTCAAGTAAGCAAATCAAAATTTAATCATATCTCAAGATGGAACCCATTTTGAAGAAGCTAGAAAAGGTAAAGATAATAGTATAGAAATAAATAATTTAGAATTCAATTAGCAATTAGCACTATACCCGAATTCAATGGCAATTCAATGACCTTTATAGATTTTTAAGTACTGTAGACTCAATTTTAGATGATGTAGATTTTGAGAC
>NW_020537279.1:0-17197 GCF_003426905.1 Ctenocephalides felis | reverse complement strand
ACGGTTCTGAAACCCTAGGTCTCTTCGCATTCGGGTTATTCTAATGGGACCCTGGTACGCGCCCGGCATTGGGAATTCGGAGAGGGAGAATAGGCCTAAGACGATTCCACATTTTTGGAACATGCTTTTATATTTTTTAAAATGTTTATAGCAAACGAATTGATGCACATGTCTCCCCTGGTATTGAACTCTTCTAGGTATTTATATTTTTGTGAAAATTATCATTGTTATAACTATTTGACACAAGAATGTCACATATTACATTATGAAAATAATTAACACTCGTTCATTTTTTATTAATTGTATTTAAAACCTGGCAACAGCGCTCAAATATTCAACCCTTGTTTTTAATTTTGTTTTTTTCATCACAATTTTCTGTTTGGGATTTTTAATTCACTAAACACATTGTACAAGTCCAACACCCCACCGGCTTACACTTCGTCTGTTTATCGCCATTTTTTCTCGTACATTTTTCATATAATACTCGCGGCAATGTCGTCGACTGAGATATGTATCCCTTTGTTTGCGGTTTTCTAATTACTATCGCAAAGTTGTGCTTTTTTAATCATGCTCCAACCCCCCGACTGGGGACTAAAGAGCCACCGTCTTATAATAACGCCGAGATATTCGTCGCACCGATGCTTTCTAAGTAATTAATCGCAAACAGACCCACAGAACGAGCGCAGAAACTCTTTATGTAGCTCTAACTCTTATTGTAATTATTTGTCACAATTAATTCTCATATTTCAACCTCGCTGATGAACTAATTTTATATTATGAATAGAACCCAGAGCAATGAAAAATTACATTCTTTTCCATTATAATTAATAACCTTCGCACGTCGAGTCGGACAAGACTGAAGAAAAACGTATTTTCAGATACGGCATTATTGTGGTAATGAGCTTGATCTTTCCCTTCCACATTCATGAAAAAAAGAAATATGTCTGATATATATCAAACAAAAGCTCATAGAGTGAAGATATTTTTTCTAACGAAATTGAAACGTAGGAGGTTGCTTAATAGAAAATGTATTTGTTAACTCTAATAAATATTCGAGCTTTATTTGAACCAAAATTATATAGGTAGCAATAGTAGTAGCAATAACTATAACTTTTTAATAATTTATCAGAGTGCAATAATAAATACTTCGTATAAAATCATGTAGCATTATTTTGAGTTTAAAATATAAATTTAACTGACTATGATAGTTTTTCAAACATTCAATTAAATAATAATACGAATTAATAAGACGACCAGGCATTTAATTATTTATTTATAAATATTGACTAGTTAGTAAAGTGAATTCCTCAAACGCAGACAGAATAGGAGCATTGCCTTTGAAAACCTCCATCATGATTGTTCCCAGAGTGTCACCCCCTCGGGCCTTGATTAAACGCACTGAGACAAGCTCGGGCCGTCCCCCCAGGGCGTTCGGAATGGGGGCCGACTCTACGAGCACACTAGAGATATCAGCCAGTAGGACAGTCCGACTCCAATTGCCTTTCCGTGACAGACATGGAATTAAGCGCAACCGAATTATACTGAGCGTAAGCCGTTTTCATGTTTTATACCGCAAACCACTTCAGAACAGAACAGAAGTAATCACAACCGACCCCATTGCATTCACTATTTGAATTACTCATTTTATTCTCAATAAACAACATCAGTTGGAAGAAACAGCTGCACAATGAAGATTCATAAAAGGAGAAATAAAGTTTAATTTTGGGCGATATCAATCAAAAATGTGTGACACACAAAACGGCATTTTTTCTGAAATTTGTACAAATAAAATTTTTCTTTGATACATTATGATTTTATTGATAAATTTTTAACTATCGTGGCGATTAACGCGTTAATAATATATAACAAATAATAAATTATAACGCAACATGACAAAGCTAGAGTTAGACAGAAACTATCGGTTTTGATATTCGTAATGATAAACAACACGAAAAATTGCGTATTTGTAAATTGAAGTCCAAATGTAAACCCTTTTTTCTTTCATTCGGATTGTTTAAATTGTATTAATTTGTATGCAAACTACAAAATTCTAAGTAGAATGTAAACCTCATATTTTATAAGGATTGTAGTTTGGGAATCGTCGATTTCTCGTACTAATCAGTTCAGATTTAATTATGATATATTCGTATTACCTATTATAATTGTGTTTACACGTGCGCGATAATATCTAGGGTTATATACAAATTGTATCTATAATGTTACATCTCAAGGAACGGCAAAATTAATTTATTAGACTTTCCAATTACACAACGTACAATAATTTCCACATCGATGCTTCACAGTTCGACTTCGATATTGAGATAAGATCTGACAAAAGATTTAAGATCTGAAATTGAAGCAATTAAATTCAAGTGAATCTTATTGCCAATTAAAGAAATAATTAATTGCCATCAATTAGCAGATGTTCCAATTAACTATAGAGCAAAAGGAAGTATACAAATGATTGCGAACGGTTGGAATAGCGCTAATCAATTTTAAAATGTACGCGATTTTCATCAACAGTTCGGAATTCTAGATATTCGTTCTTTATTGCTTTTTTATTAGCTACTATTTATTTTATAACAACTTTATTTCTTTGTAATGAAAAATAAGAACACACTTAAAAATAATTCATGAAGATATTTGAAATTTCACCTATTAAATATTTTTTATTGAGGATAATTGATACTTGAAGAATAATTGCAAAAGTGATTTTCTTAAATTATACTGTTATAAAAGTAATAACTGAAAAAAGAAATCGAAAAAGAAGACTTATCAAATAGTTTCAATATGCGTTGATAAAAACATAAGCATAACTGATGAGAGTTACAATCATCTTTAGAATTATGCTCCGTCATATAAACTATAAAATCTTTAATAGACTTTCATTTTAATTGCCTCGCCACTACGGTTATGTATTAATATCATAATTATTTCAATACTATTACACAAATTTTTTGTTTCTTACCAACAATTATACAATGGAATTTTAAATAAATATAGAATTACACCGAAACGTTGTTCTAAAATTAGCAAAAATGGCAATGACTAAATAAATAAACTATATCTTAATCATGTAAAAAAAATATTAGAGAAATAGCAGATTAACGATACGTATAGTTAAATTACGTATAGTTCTAACTGTAGCCTGATAAAAATAAGTATCTAAATTATATAAAAATTAAATAAATGGGTTAATACACATCTATTATATATGTATTATTAGCCATAAATGCTAAAACAGTTTTTGGCAAAAAAAAGTTATTCTTAATGTTATTTTCAGATTATTTACATCTCCATATTGTAGTTGGCAAAAATAATGATGAAAAAAACCATAAATAGGAAAAGCAAAGTATAAAAGACAAGTCATTTAAACGAGAGTAACACTGATTCCCATCTCTGCTTTTAACCAGAATATCTATTATTATGTAAAATCTTCCAAAATATCGTTTACTACAGTTGGCATTGTGACAAAATAGAAGTTGACCCGAGTGCAGCGAAAGCATGCAGAACGGCGTGTTAACATTTTCATTGGCATCGGCCAACAGGTGGTCAGTTACAACTATTAGCGTCCGGCCGGCTCACCGACTGTCCAGCCGTCTGACCGGCCTCACACTCGGGCGCGAATTGTTTGATCGCAACCCGCAGGACCACGACTGAGGGCAATAATTTATGTAGCATTCGGTATTGTCTTAGACCCATTGTAGCGTAATTACAGCAATAATTCAGACAGACTATTTGCTATGCATTAAGAAGAAATAATAATGACTTTGTGTGCAGTAATAAACATACAAAATTACGAATGAGTAAATTCAAATGATTTGTTTTATAGACTTGAAGTTAACAATAAACAGATTCTATTATAAAATATAAATTTATAAATTATTCAGCTTCACATCTGATTCACTAACAAAAACATGTTGATATAATTTTGATAACCGCATGTAGAATATGTAGAAAAAGTGTCTCAAAATATTATATAAAAAAAGTTTTATTACACAATGAGAAAGGAGTTTGAAGTTTTCAACAGTATGAAAATTGTTGAAAATTGATAATAAGAAGCGGAATTTGTAAAATAATAAATATTGGAATCTATGGACTATTTGAGGGCATTCTAGATTTTTTATTTTCACAGTTCACTATTTAAAAATATTTTTCCAAATTTAAATTAATTTCGGAGATATAGCAGTTTGGCCAAGATAATCTATCTCTGTTTCCTTAAAGGCGTTTTCTCAAAACTGTGTTTTTCGATACTACTAACCCACGATTAACACAAATTCTACTGTACCGGCTTACTTGAAATTTTTACAGATTCTACTTTATAGGGATCTCTGCAGTATGAACTATGCTTATAATACAGTAATGAAAATGTGTTTGTCTGTTTCACTGATTTTAAAATTCGTGCCTCTAAACGAGTACACCATCTTAATGAAGTCTAATATAACATATTAGTATTAGTTCTTTGTAACTTAAAAATAATATTTCTTAGTATATTTATTAGGATAGCCAAAGCTGAACATTCTATTAAATTATTTAATAGTTTTTATTCTCAAAAAATAATATATAAAATATTTTTTTAACTAAACTCTATTTCTTTATATCGAATTATTTATATTTTCCTCAAATCATTTTTTTTTCTCCATCTCGAAAAACCTCTCAATTTATACCAATTTTGAAACAACTTCATCATTAGTAGACAAAATATCCTTCATCTGGAATCTCGAATCTTCGTCCCCACTGAGGTAGATAATGATTTCGAAACTATCGAGAAAACAAACTCGGTTCGTTTCGATCGAGTTAGATTTTCCCGATTTTCTTTCAACAAAGCGAAATTCTCTTGATCGCATCAATGGGTTCTGAGCCGAAGCATCTTCGGCCTTGTGCGACAGATCATAAACATTTTAAACTAGATAACTCTGCACAAAGAACTATGACTTTCTTTGTCCCGGCTTTTAGCCTGGCTAAAATGTGCAGGGGAGGCGAATGAGGAGATCGATATTAGGGATGAAACGACTTTACTCAAAAAATATCTGTTAATGTCTACATATTTATAAATCACCGAAAATTTGTTTTTAAAACATCAAATTAAAATTATCTTTTTGCTAATAATTAGTTCATCCATGTCAAAAAAATGTGAATCAGAGAGCTAAGAACATAGTTATACCAATATTATTACATAGAGTTTTTTTGAAGCAAAATTTGCATAGAACCCATTAATACCAAAAATTGATCAAGTAATAGTTCATCGACAACTATTGCCCATCCCTAATCAATACTGTCACTCTGTGTATCGTCTGCGGAATCAAGTCGAATTCGTGAGAAACTTAATGCGCCGAATATTCAGACTCGAGTCGTCTGAGAGACTGTACATTTCAAAGTTTGCTCTATGTGACTTTGTTAAGGAGACTGAATTTTGTTCCAGACAAAGTACATTCCAGATAGATGCTCATCGATGCTTTTACGATCTAAAGATCCATTACTATCACCCTGTTGATGATAGTCAACATTCAACGAGAATTTGATTTCATACGATAACTAACTTTATATGAAACTTAAGATGTTATCGAATGACGATGCATTCAGGATCAGAAAACTCGTTGCATAGTCTGACACTGTATAATTTCATAATGCAATAAATGACAATTATTCATTTGAGCCTATTCACAAATTACAAATATCATATAATTAACCAGTTAAATTTTCATGAATTCATATTAAATTCACAAGACTAGATACTTCAGGCTGTCGAAATCTGCGAAAAAATTTTGAGGGGTTAAAACAATGCTTACGAATACTATTCCAATGAATTAAAACCCCCAATTTTATTACCTCCTAGACATAACACTATGACTATTTTTCAATTTATTTTTATATATTTCCAGAACATCAATTAGTGATTTGTAAAACATTTGAGTAAGAATATTCTTTGTCTTTTTTACGACATCTCAAAAATCGTTTATATCTCTAGATCAGAATACCTCCTTAAACAACTCTGACGTAAGTATAGAGTATTTTTTAAGTGTAGATCTTTCTGACAATGAGTTTTTTTTTTTACTGAAGTTTACTATAATCCAAACGATAATAAATAACCATCCCAAAGTGTTCACTATTCGCCATTCTGGGCCGTTTCTCCCGGTCATTTCTCCACCCCGTTCCTGTCCGCCGCCAACAGGTCAAGCGAGCGATCGGCGCGATGATCGCGAGCAGACCGCTCTCTGAATATTTATACGGACCGAGCGCGGCGTGGCGCCTGCCTTGATGTATGACACGGCCGAAATCGTGTGCGATCCGAGATTTCTCACGGCTTTGCCGGAGAATAAAACAACTCTACGATCGTCTAGTCACGTACATGTAGCGTGCCGCATTTGCATGTCGAAATGTAAAGTGTTAACTGCATAATGCTCACAATTATGGGGCTATTGTGTAAGTTAAACATAGTCATTACCACAGGTGCTGTGTTAATATACAAGAACACCTGTACCTCAATTGAGGGTAATGTTTGCGATTGCTTGTATGCAAAATGAGACAGTTTATATGAATTGTAAGTGTAATATTACGATAGTTTTTTATAGCTGTCACGCGTGATATAAACAATAGACCCTCAGGTATAAGCCAGTACTTCTTGCCAAACATCGAGGTATTAGCACGAAGCAAATATGCAATAAATATTGTCTTGGAAGTTTAGTTTTTTATATATTTTACCTTACGTCCTATGAGCTGTTGGGCTGAAACTTCTCCTTTCTTCGTATTTTTTAGATGGTAACCCGATGGTTAATCCATCAATATTTGATGATTTTTTGTTATTAGATTTAATCTAATAGGGCTGACTTTTTATTGGTGCAGCAATGCCGGGCAAGGGCTATTTTCGCTTGGAAATATATTGATATCTATATTTCCAAGTAAAAATCGTTGTCACTGCTGCCTGACAACAGGCTGCTTGAAGTGGGTATCGAACCCGAGACCTCTGATTCAGGTCCGTCTTAGCCGCTTACCTACGGGCGAGCCCTGCAAGTCTAAATGACCATTGTTATTTTTGGACTCACAAACTGTTACACTTTTTCACACTTTTATAATAAATAAAAACTGTTGACATAGTTCCGACAAACAAAAGTATCACCTATTCTTTTATATGGCTGTGGATATTGTGTCAACAGCTGCTATTTTCCCAGAAATTTTTGCAAATTTGTAAAATGCTTAATAATATAACTGAATCAAGGGAACATAAACTATTTTCTAAATAAACGTTTCATCATAGAAAATTGATATAGGTTAAAAGAGATCGCAGTCAACGTGTTAAATAGACACTGTTAGTTTCAATGCAATTTCTTTCAAATTGATATAACAAAGTTTTTTAAAATTGCAGTAGAAGTTATTTTTAACTATTTGCATTATAGTACATGTATTACGTTGATCCACTCTGTATACTTGACATCTAACACGTACAATTTTAACAAAATATTTTCAAACTCTTTAGATTAATTAGAACAAAGCCATTTGTCTCTTCAAAAACAAATTCTCAAAACACATGCACCTCGCGTGCTGATGTCACAAAGTGACAAAGTCGGTGTGTAGGTAATAAATGAACAAAGCTCTCGTGATGGATTCAAAGTTACATTTGCATACAGAACGTACATCTAGGATTCGCATATATTTGTGAAGGGAACACAATACATCTAGTGCCGACGTTCGGTATTTACTTATTCCTCAGATGTCTCGGTCAATCCATTACATTCTCGCTTTATACGCGACGCCTCCGCCTGAGAGACTCACGCGTCGACCGTGCGTCGGACGAGTATCTTCCCTTCGCCCTCGTAAATAGATAATGTATGGAGCACAACTTGCGTATTTCCTTTGACGTGATCATTTTAGGGATTTCGAGGGAAAATTCTATTAAATTCTTTTAAATTGTTTGACCGGTTTTTTTACCAGTTTTATACCCAACAAAGGAAGTGAGAAAGGTTCTTCATAGAAAGGATTTATGAAAAAGCATGTTAAACTTAATAATAGCGATAGTCTAAAATCTAGAAATTTTATCTTATCTTGAATCTAGATAAAAATTATATGAATACATTTATTTATTTGCCCAATATAACAATTTGTTTGTTGTTAGTATTAAATATTTGCTTTTGATTTGGTTCAATCACAAAAAGTGAGTTATTTTTATTTTTGTTAGAATTTTTCAATACATCAATCTCACAAACAATATATATATATATATATATATATATATATATATTTAAAGGCAGTTATATCATAAACTTAAATAACGAAATAATTATTGGTCTACTTAATTGATATTTGAATCAAATAAAAGATTAAAAACTTCGTTGATTCCAATTTTATGCTATATATAACACCTCTGTATATTATACACAGCATTGTTTTCACGATTTCCCCTAATTCTCAGCTTTGAAAAAAAATAATCAGTTTATCTCTCGAAATATATGCATTTCTTCTAGAATTTTTTGTAAGCAAAGCTGACTGCTTATTAGAAAACAAGTTTCTTTTGTAATGCGAGGGTTTCCGAGAGCTTTTAAAAGTAATCCACATAGGGTGCCGCCGAAATTGTGATTTATATTTTTTCCACTTGTCTGCCAAAACTAATTTTGCGTGTACATCGCAAATTCTTATCGAGGGGGTAGAAATTCTATTTGCGCAATAATATTTGTATTGATTAATATTAGACAATTACTCAGTTATTGAGCAGATTTGAGGAAGAAAACTTTTGCTTTCGAATTTAACATTACTTATATACGATATAGTTGAATATAAAACACGAACACAGTAACGTAAAAAATTTGTATTTTTTGTAATAATTTTTATCTGGTTTTAAATTTTATTTTCTGAAATATGTATATGTGTACATTATACATTTTTTAATACAAAAAACAGAAAATTCTATTACTTAACATGAAGTGACTGTCTATATTGCAAATTCATAGTTCTAGACTATTTTTCAAACTTTAGATAGCATACAATATTAATTGAGAGAATCATTATTAATATGAATATCATTCAGTAATTTGATCATGGTTCTTGATATGCTACAAATTATATTTAAAATGTGATAATATTTTTGTTTTTGTATGTAACGAATCGTAAACAGTCATCTTCACGTTTTAGTACTTGATTCCATATTTTAACAAATAAATAATAATAATAAAAAAAATATGCAATGCATGTAATTGCATTACGTTAATAATGATACAATATTAAACCAAAATGCGAGCAAGATTAGCTATTTATTAGAACATAAAAAAGTGAAGTTAGTATCTCCTATTTATCTATTAATCAAATAATTTGTTGAAAATTCTAAGCTAGTTACAAACTCAGTAAATTACATTTTCTGTAAAAAATATTCGGTGATTTAAATCGGGTGATAAAATTATCCCATAAAAGTTATGTCATTTCCTATCGATTGGAATGGAGTTTGTCTTTGAGGCGCGAAAGGGCCGAGAACCAAGGGGCGTCATAATCTTTGAAGAAGACAGTAAACGCAGTTCGTGCCCAGTGCGGGATCCGGCGGGAAACCGGCGGGGGGCTTATGAACGCGTCCCGCATAATTATTGCCAATTTATGTGCCGGGTGACGTCGAAAGGTTGACGGCGGGAGGAGCAAAGAGTGTTGGATCCGGACGGACCGCGTCTTGGGGCGATTTCGTTGTTCCTGAGGAAGGGTGTTTCTCTGTGCTCTTTCATTAAAATTCTCCGGCGTATCGCATAATATTGCCAATTAATCGTCTTTAATGTTCTCTCCTTCGTTTCTTCTCCTTACGCGCTGATGATACGATCTCATTAAAATTATGCCGAGGCCTTCTTTCGAACTGATCACCCGGAATTCACTAATTTTATGCGTTGCACATATTTTAAACTCGATGCGGCCCAAATATTTCAGAATATCGACAAGCGGGATTATTAGAAATATTTTACTGCCCAAACTCAGGAATATTTTTTGACTATTAAGTTTCTCGGTAACCACTATACGTTAGATAATAGTTTGTCTATCGTAAGGGACATTAATATACAGATAAAATGTGATCAATAAACAATGCAGTAGCAATTTACTGTAAAAAGTAATCAAATGTGTTCATGCATACTATGAATGAGAGTTAATAATATTTGTTTTTTAGAATATGTACCTACACATATATTTTATTCCATTATATTAGTATTATTATTTATCCATGTATACCGAATTCAAATTCAAGTCATCAATTCGTATACATATTTTTTCAACTAAAATTTCTGAGATGAATGAATAATTTTAAATATCATTCCATCACCGCAATCGATTTTCATCTGTCTCAGGTCCCAAGGGTTGCCATTAAATATGCATGAGCATGCACACGCGACACGTGGGGTGTACAAGGCTCATACCAACCCTGTATAAATATACACACACACACACACATATATATATATATATATCCGATAATGGGTAGTACTGTCCTAGGGCAGGTCCGTGAGCTGAGTTAAACTCCAACTTGATTCAGGGAAGAATAGTGTGGAAAATTTCCTATTGCCATGTCACACCGCAGTGCCCGATATGAGCTATTTGCAATTGGAAACAAATTTTTGGTTTACCATCATAAACAGAAAAACACTCACGTTAGCACACTAATGCGTATTTATACTCATAAACTTATACATTTCTAACTATAAGCATATAAATTTTCACTTAATACTTAAAATATTTTTCATATAGATCTTTAGCAAATTCAAAAACTTTATCTAAACACCATATATGAATTTATTTTATGAAATATGACAACTATAAATATTGATAATAATTCATAATAATTTTGAATGAATAATTAATTAAATATGCTTCTGCTTTGATAATTTGAATAAGTCATGGAAGATATATTAAAAAGTTTATATACATAAATAAATCGTTAGAAAAGTAATGTGATTTTTTCAAAATATTATCCTCCTACCCCTCGAACACATGTATAAATATAAGATCGTTGAATTTTCGGTAAAGATTGTGCTTTTCTTCGGCGTGTGTTATGTCGTGGGTAACGTACGCGTTCCGAAATGGGTCATTAGAAATTCATGCGCGACATTTATTTTGTGCCCGACGCGCGACGAATTTGCTCATGCGATATAACGATGTTAGTTTCATCTCAAAGGCGCACATTTTTACATAGAACGAGAGGCAACGCTCCACCTGCGACGGGGAGGCGTATCAGTGACGGCGAATCAATGATATGGTAATAGAATTTTTGTATTTAAAAATAATTGGGTCGACCAGATTTATACATTTTTGACAAGCATCTTAATAGGCCAATTAGTATTGGCTTAAGCGAGGAGCGACCACTAAAGTGGTATTATGGTAAAGCGGATCATTGAATGATACAATTGAAAAATTTAACCCTCATGGGCTCGTGTAACTTTCAGGCTACATTCAATTTTTTTTGATTATTTTTATAAGCTATAGATTATTTTTTGAATTATGTTCTTTTTGTGAAATGATACATAAATCTTTAATCTATAGCGTTGTACAGACGGCCAATATCAATATTTATGGTTTATATATACATTATATTTTTTGTTTCAATAATTTTATAATTATAATACGTATTATTTACGAACAAATGACTTGTCAATCGGCAAAATTTTTTATTTCTTCAATAATGCCTTGTTATTAAATGAAAAATTATTAGATTTTTAAGGTAGCTGTTCAGTATTTATATAACCTACTACATTTAGATAAAATTCCAAAGTAATTCATAAAATATTTTTATAAATCCAGATATAAGGTCCAAAATAATAGTAAAAAATATTTTCCAAGCAGATATGAGTTTGGTTTGGGGCTCCCATAAATTATAAAAAAATGTATTTGTGACTCACTATTATTAAAATTCTAGTATAATTTGTATCTCCTCTGACTAATTACTAAATTAATTTTGTGTTCAGTATTATTTTTGTAAAGTTTATTCTGTATCGCAAATATTTCCATTACGTGCAACACTGGCACATGGCTTGAAATGAGGACACGTCATATGACATGTCTGAGAAACTCATTATTTTTAAGCACAAGTACGGAAAACTTTTTTTCTCCGTACGAAGTAAAGACGAACGCTTTCATGGGAAACAACACAGGGCAACAGAGAGCAACGGAGTCACGTATCAAATAAAACTGTGAAAAAGAAAACTTCGTAATTACGAGAACAAGACAAGATGCAATGTCAGACGTTACCGCATAACGAATTAGAAGTTTACGAAATGAAAGGCATCGCCGCCTCCTCTTCACCTCGGATTATGAAACTTTTATTTTCTTCGATGTTGTTTTTCATTTTGTTCGCATTGTGCATAATGATTTGTACTCCAGTAATTAAAAAGATAGCAAATTTTTTTATTGAAATATCAAAAGAATGGTATTTGTATAGGAATTATTGGTCAAAAGCTAAGTGTTTTGAGCTTCTACCGTAATAGTATCGATTAATCACATTTTTTCAAATATTTAGTATAATATGTTTGTTACCCCAAATTTAGTATTTAAAGTAAGTAAATGATTAAATCATTCAAATGTTATACCTCGAAACAAATAACCTTATATTCTGAGGCCAATTTTCAGATAAAATAGGTGTGTTATGGTGATGCTATGTTATAAGCCTATTTTTGTATGGGTTGAAAGTAAAAAACTGTCAAAAACCTAGGAATTAGGCGTTTTACATATAAAACAAACCTACAAAATTTTAATTAAAAATTTTATCATGAATGCAACTTTCTGATATCCTATTGATAACACATACGTGATTTCAAGGTTTCAAGTGTGAATCGCATGATCGCACAGCAAATACATAGCTCTTTGACAGTTTGTTACTACCAGCCCATACAAATATAGACCCGTAATATAGCATTACCTTTTCATACTTATTTTTCCGAAAATTGGCCCATCCAGTGTTCCAATCCAGTAATTAATAAAAATACACAAAGAACATGGATCGGCTAATTTGCATATATAATAAATTAAACCATCATACACTTGTAAATTTTTGAATGCTATTATCGCATCGATTAAATAATAGTAAAATTGTAGAATATTGCAACGCAAATTTAAGGAAGTAATTTTTTTTGTTTATATTTTTTAACAGCAATCAGAACCTTACGTCCTATGAGCTGTTGGGCTGAAACTTCTCCTTACTTCGTATTTTTAGATGGTAATCCAATGATTAATCGATCCATATTTGATGTTTTTTGTTATTAGAATTAATCTAATAGGGCTGACTTTTTATTGGTGCAGCAATGCCGGGCAAGGGCTACTTTCATTTGGAAACATATTGCTATCTATATTTCCAAGTGAAAATCGTTGTCACTGCTGCCTGACAACAGGCTGTTCGAAGTGGGTATCGAACCCGGAACCTCTAAAACAAGTCCCGTCGCTCTTAACCGCTTACCTACGGGCAAGCCCTAAGGAAGTAATGTGAACAATAAAAGTAAACTCTAGTGTTCAGTTAAAAATCGTTTTTAAAAGTGATTCATCAATTAACAATATTTTTGAATTTTTAGTATATGCAAGGACATTAATATATTTGGAGTAAACATTTGAGTTAAACATAATTTTGAGCAAATAGAGCAAGTAACGATCCGATTGAGAATAACTTCCGCCGTGGCTGAAATCCGTTCAATATATAGTGAAACCGCGTCGAATATCGCGATGTATACCTATATCCCAAATCAACGCTTTAGGCTGTCTATTGTACATATCAATTGTTTAGTGCGGGAGGCGGCGGGCGGTTGCGGGCGGTTGCGGGCGGTTGCGGGCGGTTGCGGGCGCTCGGCATCGCTATCGTTTTCATAGGCAGATGTGTGCGGATAGCTCCTTTCACCGTACTATATCCGGTGCGGATGGCTTTGTATCCTGTGCATTCAGCGCCTCGGGCGATTATCAGTGCCGCAGAAACGGCTACACAGCAAGCCTCATACGATCGACTAGCTGGCGGGCTAATGAACTGTAATCCCCTAATAACGATACCGTGTAACAGATACACAACAGTGGGGTTAGGTTAGACGAGGTTAGAGACGATTCTTTGCACGCGGTACTGTGCTATCGATTAGAGCAGGATCCATTGATTTTTATTGATACAGATTGGGATGTTCTGCCACTGACAAGTAGTTGCTCAGAATATTTCAAGGTAAAGCTAACTAAATTACCGCCTGAGAACTAACATTTTTACACATTTAACAAAACACTTGGCTGAATGCACAAAAGCTCAAACCATTTTTATGTATTCATTATCGTATCAATATTATAATTAAATTTTTATGTTGATGGGTACTACTTTGCTATTTCATACCGTGTGAGAGATTTACCATTGCCCAAAATGAGCTATGGAAACATATTTTTGATCTATATTTTCAAGCAAAAATAGAGATCGCTGCTGCACGATATCAGGTTGCTAGAGTCGGGAGCTTGAACTGGCGACCCCGTCCACACGAGAACGTTACGCCATGAAACACCCTAAATTTTATATATTATATACTAATTAATAAATTGTATATCATATTATATAATAATTAATATATTTTTATGTATTATTATAAACTATATTCAATAATCGTGATATCAATTTTTATTTGAAAATATTAGATCAATAATATTGTTCCTACCGCAAATAGCCGATTCAAATCTATCACAATATTCTTTCCTGATTCGAATTGGAGTTTAACTCAGCTTCCGGACATGCCCTGGGGCAAACCACCCATTATTATTTTATTTTAATATTATATTAAAATAAATAAGTACATTAAGAAATATGCTTTTGTCGTATGTTTATGAATTCTTTACCTGTAATTTTTAATTTCTGTTACGAAAATGAGACCAATAAATAGCATGCATTAAAAATATTTTTGTTCTCATATTATATTTATAATAGGTATATTATTATTATTCAATGAAAAATTGAATTTTAATTTAAATTGAGGCAAGCATACAAATATATGTATGTTTGTACACTTGTATCAATTCTAGAACGATCAATTTATATTCGAGCGTTTATGAACGTATAATTTCATTAAGACATAAAATAAATTTTAATAACAATATCTATCATATGAAAATCCACAATACTATAAAAATAATACATTAAAGGTTTTAATTACATTATTTTTATAGGCTCGTATAGAGATATATCTATCTGACAAATCAGAATTTTTATGTTATACATTTCACTGTAATTGAATTTTATCAGAGTCACAATAGACAACGTGTATTTTGGAATTAAAAACATTGAAAATCGAAGGACCGTTCAAAATATAAACGGATTAAAATGTGTATGCGACTATTAAAATTAAACTCCGTGAATATAGCGATTCAGAGTGAGCGTCCATTGAATTCGACCATAAAAATCTGAGGATTCGTCTGGCGGAGAGATCCTTTTTATGGATACGGATATGGGATGTGTTTATGGTATTATTCATTATTTTGGAACAAGTTTATGTTAAAACATTTTTGCTGATCAATAGATTTATTTTTGCAGAATATAAATTTATCTAATTTTTCCAACAAATCTTAGTATCGGTGAAACTTTGCGATAGCGTTCATGGATACGTATATCGATAGAATACTTAGATGACGATTGAAACATTGTTTACAATAACAATTTATTTACCTCAATATTGATGAAAAAAAAAAAAAACAAAGAAATATTGTGAATATTCTTATAGGATATTTTGATATATACTGTTTTTGCTGTAAATTTCATTATAATTTTTAATAAACCATTATATAAATTTATTTAATTCAATTATTTAAATATTTATAATAACATAATATCAAATAATTTATAAAAAAATATTTTTTTTTTAATAACGCTCTTAGGCGTGATGAGATCATTCTAAAGCTTTTACTAGAATTGATCAGTTTTTTACTAAATATATTCTTTAGCCGCGATCAACCAATAACAGTTTACAAGCAATGCATGTAGCAAAGACTAGGGATTAGGTAAGGATTTGAGTTCGGCGAATCCGCCAAATGCCGAGTTTAGTGTTTGTGTGAGTTCCACTTGGGCGCCCCGGGCGACGTATTCATCAACCCGATGATCAACTTCGAAAGGGGTTTGTGGTGCACGACAACGCACAGCAAAACACGCGATACAGGACACGAGAAACTGTCGCTCGCGATGACAATATACACACAAAGGATTATAATCACATTTATAAAGATTTATTATAAACGGGAACGATGGCTAGTGGGGTTATTTTTTGTGAGAACGTTTACAATACGGTTCGTAAAGCGGTTAAATTGCTGTTTCTAAACACTATTTTTTAATTCGACTGGGTGGATCAATAGCGTTGGTAGCAACATAATATTTTTAGCAATTATTAAATCACCATCAATATCAAATTCATGAAAATAAAACCTTATTGGTATAATACACTATTTAATAATTTTGTCTCGCTCAGTTAGCATATAAACATATTTATTTATTATATGCCAGTTGTTATTAATGACAATTTATTATAATCTAATATTTTGTAAAGTTAATTTGTTCTTGAGAAAAAGCTATATTTGAAAAAAACTTCAAAAAAAAAAGTAAATATAAACACATTGTTAGGAATATATACATGCACACACACACACACACATATATATATATATAATATTAAATTATTACAATAAGTATGGTAATTAAGTTATATACGCAGTCCCATTTTGCTAAATAATTTTCACATATTTTAATCAAACTATGTGATAATTATTTAGCAAAATGAGACTGTATATATTTTGATGAAGTAACTGAAGAGCTTATCCTTGAGGCAATTGATTTACGACTAAATATTTATATAAAACTCAAATTTAACAATTGTGATATCAACAACAACAAAATATCTTTTTACCCACACATTTTTTGTTCAACTGCAGAATATCCGATATCCAAAAGTATAAATCCGAGGCACTCATATGCATACATTATGAAAATATTTTAGACTTATTTATTTCATTTGCTACCATCAATTTGAAAGACACCGAAACTACATTTAAAAGAACCATAAAGATAGTTTATGTTAAAAGATACATCTTGAGTTAATAGTTATTCATTACTTGCGTGGTTATAAAGTTCAATAGTTGCCAGAAAAAAAATTTTTTGGTCATTGCGCGAATGCAAGAAGAAAATATTTATCAATTGCTAATAGCAATATCATTGTACGAAATCTATTCCCATCTTCAGTCAAACAAAATAAATTCATTG
>NW_020537278.1:0-18040 GCF_003426905.1 Ctenocephalides felis | reverse complement strand
AATGTTTTGTTTCGAATTAGCAGAGACTACGGTTTCTGATTTTATATTAAAATTAAAAAACTAAAAGTCAGAAATTCTCTGGATCATCCAGTTAATTGGATGTTATGAAATGACAAATATGAGATCATGCGTCAGAACTGACTTTGACTGATTGAAAGGCTCCGAAGACGACTGATTCCCACAATGAACAATGGAAGATAAAAACTTAGCAAACAATTATTACAAAATTATAAAAAAGATAACTATTCATAAAATCAACAATAATTACACTCGCAATTACATAAACGCAAATATAAATAAAACATTTATGATCACGATATAAAAATCATCAACTAAGTAAAAACTTATGCATACTTTCACTTTCGCTTTATATGAAAAGACGTTAATTATACAAATATAATTTTCTAGATATTAATGTGATATAAAAACGAAATTATGGTAATCGATGCGCTGGAAATCCGAGTTTGAAATTTATGTACAACGTCTTAAGAGACCTGTTTGATGCACGCACAGGTTGTAGTCAAAGATTCTTCATTAATTTGCCTCATGTTTCATTTGAAAAAATATTCGTTTCTTAATTTCATTATCATAACCGGCTAGGAACTTTGTTCATGTTCTGTACAAGGTATATACACAAGCACACACATGTTAGAGAAAAAGATAATCATTTTCACCAACACCTAACTAGCAATATTTTTTTCACAAAACATATTTTTTTACTCGATTTTTTTACTCGAAATTTTTCAAGAATAAAATTATCAAATATTTTACTATCTTACAATCTTGATTTAATGCGCCAACTTTTAATAAAACTTGCCAACACAATTACATTTTTTTTTTTAAGAAAAGTTTCTCAAAGTCGACCGATTTTGATAATTTTAAATTCATAGTTCAACAAAAGTCTTAATTCTTAAAAACTTGGGCAGTTTGTGTTATTTTTGCTGCAGTCCTAGAAATGTATTTAACGGTTACGGTTCCAAAGTTTAAATGAACAAAATTAATAAAAAATAACTCCAAAAACAGAAAAATGGTCATAATTCCATCAAAGCTTTGAACTTGAAAGCTCTTTATTTACAAACGACGTGATATAACTTTTACAGGACAGTTAAGGTCAATATGATAGTACTGGCCCCTGTTTCGGCTTAACGTTAAGTTCTGGGACACCCTGTATATGTATGATATATATACATATATATATATATATATATATATAATATATATATATATTCTTCAATTATTTGGAAGGCTAAAATCATGAGTATGGTCAGGTGCCAATTTTTGAGCCCTCTAACTTTTTTATCTAATTTACCTAATTACCTTACCTAATTCAATAAAACTTTTTGACTATTTTGAATTAATTTTTTTTATATTCTCTGAACATTATTGACTCGTGAAAATATAGTAAATATTTTGTTTGCCTTTTTGTTACGGTCTTTCAAAAATCGCATAAAATTCAAGCCTCTAAAGTAGAATACCCCCTTAAAATTACTGTAACACAAATTCACAAATCCAAGAATACAAGAAGCGTTTATAGTTTGCATTTTCTGCTTGATGACTACAGTTTGACAGAATGACTACACATTGTGTGAACCAATCTGAATTTCAAGTTATCAACCACTATATAAACTTTTTTCGCATTAAAACATTAGTCATATAATTATGATAAATAAACTTTGATTTGGCAGTTTGTGATCAAATTATTCAATCCTTCATCGACAGTCTTTCTATCACAGAACGAATAAGTACTTCTTGAATGAATTCTACTCGTGCATTATCATGTACCTTTCCCAATTATGTTGTATATAAGTAGACATATAGAATTTAAATTGTAAAACGCAATTATATTTTTTATAATTATAGTTTTCAATCATTGCCTTACCAGATACCCTCATTAAGTGTTAGATTTCGACTTTGTAATTACCCATAATTTTCTTCAACTGCAAGTGAACTAGAATATTTACAAAGATTTTATAATTGATTTCAAGTAAAGCATATATTTTCGTAAAATATTTATCTTATCATCCATCGATTACGCTAATTAACTTGATATATGTTTGACCATTCACAAAATAGATAATGCGATTTGTAAAACGATAAAAAATACGCTAACGTGTTACTAAGAAAGGTAAACAAGAAATTCGCCAATCGAAAATCAATTCTCAGAAGTATACAAAATGAAATTCACACTCAATTAAAAGTCAATTCTTGTATTAGTTAGTTTTATTGTATGATCGTTATTGTGATTATTCTTTTTTAAGCCGTATTCAAATATCCGGTGGTTTGTTTGCCAGACATAATGTGTCTTTTGGCCTTCAGCCAGGACAAAGTTACGGCGAAGACACCTATTAAAAAACGGTCAATTTGAATAATGCAGGAAAAACATAAAAATAGACCGACACATGCGAATATAAAACAAGCAATAAGTCTATGAACACCAGTGTTAATATGTCTTAGTTTATGTTTTTCTTATTATTTAAATATATTTACAGAATCAGCAAACAGATTAGGATAGAAGAAAATACTAGTAAGTCTATACGTCATATCTTAGAGTTTGGCTATTTAAACATTATTGTTTTTTTCGAAAATGTTATTTTAGATATAACGCGGACAGTAAGTATTCAATGTAAATAATTAAATTAACACAAAGTCAAATTCTAATGTAAATTCACTGTCAAAAACCTTTCTTTACTTTTCTGGGATTTTGATGAAACTTCGTATGGTGATATAATAAGGTTGATAGTCAAACAAACCCCAAATGCATTAGGCCTTTGAAAATCGTGCAGTTATAAAATTATGTAATTGTAAGTGGTATTTTGCCCTATAGCAAGTTGCATAAACATCAATGTTTTTTGTTTTATATATATCTTCCTGTCCAACTGTTTACCTGTCTACCTGTCTACTTCTTCGCTTCGCTTCGCCAGCCTATCTGTCTATAATTTGTATAACTGCCCATGTGCTTATGTGACCACTTTTTTTATTCCCTCGTTTTCTTCATCTCTATTGAAAACACACCCGTTACTAGTTACCCTGTTACAAATAGCCCCTAGGTCGCCCCTGGTACAAAATAATAATAGCCCATACCTATATATTTTTTCTCCTATTAATACGACTAGGTAGCTTAGTGAGTCAAAATTGTAAGATTAATGTATAAAAATTAGCTAAGATCAACTAAATATCAAACAGCTATGATAACTTTTCATTTAATTATTCATTTTAAAAAATAAGTAAATTTCATTTTCTATTAAAAGTATACATAAATTCAGTAGTATAAACTATGCACTCGAGTAATAATATATTATATTATCTTCATTAAGAAAAATTTTCACATCTTATGTCGTCATTATAAGATACCTACTTGATTTACTTATAATATGCAAACAATAAAACAACCAGTGATTAAATTTTATAGAAATATTAACCAGAAAGTATACCAAAAAATTTACCCTGTGTTTAATAGAGAAAATATTCGACTAGTGCATTGCAAACTTTGAACATATTCTAGAAATTTTAAGTAATAGAGATATGACAATTTGATTATATTTCTATAACGACATTTTTTTTTTATATTTATTTTGATAGTTTCGTATATACTACAAATTCATCATTTCGACAACTTATTTGTTTTTCTATTTCCGACAATTAAACGTACACTGACCTCTAGATATCATAAAATTTTCTACGTTGTCGGTACTTTTTATAACTCAATCCGTTCTGAATGAAAGATGAAAGCGTAATTTAATTTTCTTCATTTCTAAACAATAATACAAAAAATGACACTAGAAAATTACGATGCACCGGTTTTTTAAGAACTATAGCGACTATAGTTATAACGAGTCAAGTGGATGCATCTTGTGTAATCTTTTTTTTTTAATTATTATACAAGGAGATGAAATCTCTCTCTATAGTTTATGAAGATAAATTAAATTTGCAATTTAACAAAAAATAATTTAAGATTTAAGAAAAGATTATTAATTGAGATTAGTAAAACTGAGTACAGAACTTTCTCGTTCTCTATAAAATAAATTAATGACATGATTTACCCATTTCGGTTTAGACCGCTGGACCTGTCCATAATCGGTTGAAAAAACGGTAGGATTCCAAATCAATTATTTGGAACAGATTTAAATACGAGATGATTAGGTTAAAACGAACCAATATTTACATATGTTATCTAGCCATATCAAATATCTTACATAATTCAAAAGATACGAAAATGAATTGTAGAAAACTTTTATCAAGTTGAGGTGGAACGTTATTTGATAACGTGAGACAGCATAGTCATATATCTGAACAACAAATATCTAACACAGATTTTAAAATGAGAAAATAAATATATTAGTAAATATGTTTGTCATATTTTAAAGACAACCTTCTCCAAAGATAATGTGAAAAATTTTAATTAAAAATACCGACACTTAAAAAAAAGATTGCACTATCTAACTTGAAATCTAACGACACTATCTAAATTGAACATCTGGATTTACGATATAAGATAGATCTAGAATCAAAAATATTTGCAATAGATTAAGATTAAAAATGCATCAACCTCAACATTGTTTGAAAAACCTGACCTTCTTTTCCTTTACGAATAATAATATTTACATTAACAGAAAAACCAAAAGTATTCCATCGTTTCAAATTGCATATTCAAACAAAACACTAGAAAATATCTCAAACACTACAAAATAGATAAAGTGATATTTATATTAAATATTTTATTTATGCCTAAAGTAATAATTAGATATTAAAATAAAAGTGAAAAATTGCATTTATAACTGTTGCTATGTTGCTAAATATTTCATGTAAAACCATCGTTTTATTCCGCAGGAACAAATTGAAACGTAAAAATGTCAAAAAGACACATATATTTAAAATCAGATTGTTATTTACGTTGAGAAATTCGAATTGTGATATTAATTGAAATATAAGAAATAAGACAATTGCAAAATAACTTCCAAAGCCATTCCATACAATTTTCTCAAAAAATATGTATAAAATAATACATATGTACATATATCACATCTTCTGCAGTTAAAGAAATTAGTGAAGTAGGTCTTCTGACAAGTATTTTTTTCGAAATCACTTCGATAAAAAAATTTATAGAGTAAAAAAATGAAATAAAAAATTTAATTGCAAACCTCTTACATTTGCTAAACTTCATACTTCGTGTAAACGTCAAGATATTACAAGACACGGCCAAACGCTTAATAAAACTCTGTTTTTTATGAAAAATAAATTGAATTGTGATATTAATTGGAATTAAGTACAGTAAAGTTAATTGCGAGATAATTTTAAAAGCCAGTTCATACAATTCTCGAAGAATATGTTTAAACAAAAATACATGTATCTACTCTTTTCTACAGTATGATGAGTCTGACAAGTATGTTTTTCCCAACATACATTTTACATTAGTAATAATAACTGACTAATTTCAGGGGCATTGCTGCAACACATATGCGACAACGCCATTATACAAAGAAAAGCTTATGGCATTACTTAAAAAAGAAGTATAATTTCAGAGCGAGAATTATAGTATTCTAGATCCTTCCCCCATGGAGTGGGGAAGAAATACCTAACGGAGGTTTCCGTGAGGACAAAAGGCGAGAGACAAGGGGAGGTTTTAGACGGTGTTATACCCGGGCGGTATTGAGTCCGACATACCCAGACAAAAGACCATTCTGGAATGCATGAACGCATTTCCTTCGATATACAAAAAACCATTAAATAAACGTATCTAATATAATAATCTACACAGGGAAAAGAAGAGTGGTTGACCACTGGGTTGCATCTCGAGAAATATACTAGGTTACGATAGAACACCTAGTTCTAAAATCGCAAATAATAAAAGAAACTAATAATGACTAAAAACAACTCAAATTAGAAAATATTAATCCATATACCGTTACTTTGTTGTGTGGTTAAAAAGGCATTCCTAACAATTTTTAACAATTAAAATATTACAATTATTTTAAAACATTTAGAATATTTATTCTTCATTTAGTACATATAAATCAAACAAGATGAGACCAATCTCTGAAAGAAATACAATTTACTATATACAAGAGTATGTATGACTAGAAGATATTACTGGTGTAATAATATTGTAATATATTTCGTCAGTACGTATTTTAACCATGATTTTTTTAAATGAACAATATAAATAATAAATCTTACTTCAGTTAGAAAATTCGAATTCGCTCAAAAAGTGAACTTGTTCTGACAAATTGTTACGAGCCATTCACCTGCACATAGAGAATAAATTTCACGTAGAAGCGCGATGTTGAAATATTCATAGTATTGTACAACGATCTAAAACAATAAAGGGATTGTCGGCTGCGAAAGTCGTGATCAACTTGAACTAGCACGTGCGAAACGAACAAAAATTTACTTCATCAAATGTTACACTACTTAAGATGTTGCATCATTCAATGCAATTATAATCATTATTTCTGAATTTGTTGAAATTTCCATATTCGAAAGCTAGTGTTTAGTATTTTTTAAAAAAAAGTTTAATTAAACAATTAAATTTGCATTTTTCGCAACATTTTCTTAAAATTGAAAATTACATTCATCACTGGTTCTTCATGCCATTTTGAGTAACACCACATTAAGACTATTTTATATGTACTTTCATAAAGAATAATATAACGGAGTGCATTTTGGCTGAAATTGTCTAAAATTTCACAATGGAATGCATTATCCTAATTCCTACATTAAATTGATTTCACAGTTAAGTCTTTTATTATTGCTTTAATTATTGCTAGATAACGTTCAAAAGCGTATCCTTATTAATTAAATTGTAGTTCTTCATTGAGAATAAAAAATATCCTTGAGCCTGTGAACTTCAAATTAAAAGAATGACCTCGAATATTCCAGTACAATCGCAACGAGCAATTTTAATTGAATAATTAAAACAATTTTAATAAATGATCTGACATACACACACGACTAAAACCTTTTGCAGAACAAGAATTCATTTGAGTTATAAATCAATTTATCTCAGTAATGATAAAAAAACAATTTTCAATTATATTTTTTGAAGGTATGCGACAATTTCAGATTATACTGTTGACTTGAAGATGAATTATTTTGAAATTATCGAGACTTATGAACTGCTGTGCTGACTTTTTAAACGACGTGGCTTTATAGATCGGCAACCCAAACGGTTGTCCAATCTCTATCTGATGAATTTATTATTATAATTTTTGTAATACTGATAAAATATTATTCATTTGGGAACATATTGCTATCTATATTTCCAAGTAAAAACCAATGTCACTACAGCTTGACATCATACTGTCCGATGCGTATCGTATCTAAAACTTTAAAATTGAAATCTCGTAGCTCTAACCACTAATGCACGGAGAGCCCAAATATTAAAATGCATCTTTAAAAAACGTCTTGTGATAACTCTAAAAATTACTATATTCTTGAGCTAGTTGATATTATAAAATGGTGTTTATTGGAATTAATAAATTTTGTTGATTTCTATTACATTTTATAGCTTAATTTGAAAGGGGTTTCGAACGCATATTTCATTTACAAAAATAAATTTTAAATTTCTTTCTTCTAGTTGCATTTTATGGTCACAACCGTCAACTAATTTGCACTTTGTACCGCGATGCATTTTTATGTTTTGTTTGTTTCTTTATTCAAATTCCAATCACGATAAATCGTATAATGATCAATAATTTTCACAGAAATTATATACAGCACATAATTATTATTGGTGAAAATTACAACATGAGACGAAGGAAGGTCAGGCTCATAAGCATTGTACACTCGGAGTCGATAATTCAAAAACGCAAACGAGACAATAAGAAAAAGTTTCGATCTGACAAAACTGGTAATTAAAAAAGGTTATAGATTTCATTACGATATTTCTTATATATAATGCATATACAATCGCCATGTTATTTTTAATTATTTTTCATTTACAGCCTGCCCATATTACAAGGACATTCAGAAATTGTTCTGACATATTATTGTATGACTTGTTTGAAAAGCAACCCAGCAGTTGTCAATATCCTATTTCTGACATATTATGACTATGCTTAATAGTATTTTTGACTGCATATTTTTATATGCAGTCATGCCACGAAATTAAGGCGATTATCATTTGAGATTAAATTTGAAATATATCACGCTGCCTGATATCGTGCTGACCGGGGTTGGGACTAGTTTGTGCTAGCACACGTCCTTATTACGCTACAGCGGGCTCAATACTATCACAATGTGTATAGTTATATCTTTACGCATTAATTTTATATAGGAATTAAATTTTTTGAACATATTATCGCATAATTAATTAATTATCAATCTAAATATTCAAACTTTTAATAAAAAAAATATTAAATAGAATTTTCAAGAAACTGAAAGAAATTATTCAGAAACAGACAAAATAAAGTTTGATTATCAGATTTAATATTAACAATCTATCATGTTTTTATTAAGTTTATGTATTAACATACAAATAGAAGAATGCGAATAAACGATCAGTGATTAGTCTGCTAGTTAAAATTATTTTATCAGGTGTGAAAATAAACAACGAACATATTTCGATTAACTTCTTCCATTTGATTTTGAACACATGTGGTCTGAGTAACATATGCATTTTCTTTCAGAAATGAGTGAATGTCTTAATTATATTTTATGATTAGATTAAATTACGAGTTAAATACAAATCAGCTATATAATTAGATATATAGAATTGTACGATTAGTAAACCGCCATTATTTATAGTAGTTATCAATGCACTAAGCACTTATTATTTTATCCTTGAGCAAAATGCATATCACACGAATAATCAGATGTCAATTTAAATACAAGTATTTAAGAATTATTCATTAATTCTCAAGTTTGATTTAAAGTAAGAAAAGGAATTTAGCAGATGTAATCCGCCGCATTATATAACGAGTAAATTTAACACTTGTTTATTTTATTAGCGAGGTATCAGAATAGATTTTATATATGTAGAACACTAATCACAACAAATAGATGAGGATAAATTGGTTACTTTTAAAAGCCTAGATTTTTTTTTTTTGAGATGAGAATTTGTAGGCTAGCAACAGAGTTTATTAATTCATATGTGGTGATCGCCATAAATCACAATTCTAAATTCTACGAGTCAAAAATTGGTCATAAACAATTTAATTTGATCAAATAAAATTCTTGGAAATTGATAAAAAATTGTCAATCAGTTCTAATATTTTCATACCCTTGAACACATTTCCATCGTCTTAAATTGGTAGAAACTAATACAAGTTTTTTACACACAATCCTTTAACAAAAATAGGTTTCAAACCATATATAAATTTTGTATAAAATTGCAATCAACGAAATAAATTACCAAACGATTTGATACTAATTAAAATTCAGTGAAACATAATTTAAAAATATCGAATAATTTGAACAACAGCAGGCGTTTTAACGATAATAATTGCATCAATTTTTTTAAATTATTTCGAAGTGCATTGCGTTTTCAATTACTTTTTATTACGTGATTTTTAAATTTGTAAGATTCTTCATTCAAAGTGATTGCTGTTATAAAAAATTAAATAAAAATTTAGTAGTATAGAAAAAATCATTACCTTCTATATAATTGATTTATTTACGAGTGGCTTTATTGATTATGCAAATTACGCACTACAATTTCTATATGACATTAATAAAAAAAAGTTCCTGCGATTGAGCATTTTTGTTCAAAATCAAATTCATTTGTGTCATTACATTTTTGAAAAAAAAATACAATTAATAATAAAACCGAACAAACATATAAAAAAAACAAACAACATGAAAAAAAAATTATATCCACGTCTAGCATTTTTCTCGATACCTTCGGTAACCTTCCTTAACGCCTATTTCTTTACGGTACAATTGATCTCATTCATACAATAAATCGCAAAACTAAACCAATTGTTTTCGCATATTTATTAATATAAATGCATGTTTGAATAAATTATACGCCTTATAGAAATGGTTGGCATTGATGCGTATAATATGTAGTATTGCAGTCATAAATTTATACAAGCTGACAACTGATCGTTTGAAACACCTGATTTCTTGCATAGAAACATTATATTAGTACATTACAAACGTACTATCAAGATGGAATAAACTTTGTGATAGTAGGCTATTTTTTTAAATATCGTACCAGCAATAAATTGAAAAAGTAAATCAAAATATTAACAATCATTGAAATTAAACTAGTGGTGTATGGCATCGTACCTTTCAATTTTGATTTTTGGACGATTACAATAAATCATAAAAAATTGTTTTGGTAAACAAGAGATGAAATTCAGTGAGAATAATTTTAGTATGACTGTTTACGTTATAATATGTTGATTAATAATTTGATACGTTGAGATATTGATTGATAATTTTAAAAAATAATAATTCAAATAACATCAAATAATTAAACAATTCATGAAATATGATCAATTACACGATGTTCTGAAATTAAATAAATATGTTGTATTGTTCTCCGGGCATCTCAAGAACGACTTTTCTGTTGCAAGAGAGAAACATGATATTTGAGCAACATGCTCATAAATTTGATATCGTATCACAAGATTCGAAAACTTCGTTATGCTATTTTGATATGTTGCAACATACTAATAGTAAGATAACGTAGATCTAGAATTAGAATCGAGAAATATTTATATTCTGCATTAGTTATATGAATATTTTAACTGATGCATGAAGAATATTAAATGTAGAATAAAAAATATTATTCATACAGAGCTACCGCGAACCACCAGCTACCGAGGGTTAAAATATCAATATCTCCAAAAAATGGAATATCTGAGTTCAAATTTTATTGATGTTATTAAGTGTTTTTCATTCACTTTACTTTTATAAACAGAATATAAATTATTACTTGACATTATCTAGGTAATAATGAATTAGGCATTTGTTCTAGGATTTCATTCCGCTACTTCTTTTACATTATAATTATATGCAACAATTTTTTTATGCTTAGGAGATAAAATTTTATTATACTAACTTTCCAAAAGAGAAGTTTATGTTTTTCGCCACAAAATCCGATTTGCTAGTTATGTTTTCTGGATGACTTAGCAGAAATGTAGAAAGTTTTTCGTCTACGTCAAAAATCTTTCGTCAAAAATCCGGAAACGCTTTTGAAAATTCACAAACTGCTCAAAAAATATCAATTGAAAATCATGGTGATTGGTTTTTGGCAAAAATCGGCAGTGTTGTTTTTTCGTAATTAATTGTAGATTTTTTTTAGACGATAATGATAAAACTCTGTATAACGATAAAGTTCATCGTCGTAACGAACATGCTAAAATATTATATTAATATTGAACATAATGATATAACATATAATTTATTATATAGCGAGACTACAAAATGTGGTTTAATCATAAATATTTATCAAAATTTGGAATTATGGACCGCGTTTCTTCAAAATTTATCAATAGATTATTACAAGTTCGCATCTTACCTAAAGGCAAAATGCTACATCATCTAGTAACTTTTAATATGGAAATTAAGTAGAAGACGAAACCAAACTCGCAAAACATTAAAATATTTTAAAAATCGTGATCATGTTGAAATGAAAAAATCATGAAAAATGTGAAGGCATGTCAAGACATCGATAACTGCATAATTACTAAATTATTATATTATTAAAAAGGCAGAAAAGATTATTGTAAACGGTAAAATGCAATTAAAAGATTAAAAGAAGTTGATCTATAAAAAAACTTAAATTAAAAAAAGAATATGAAGAAATGACTAGAAAACTGAGATATTATTTAAATCAGCTTTACATTAAACATATTATGTTTTGGCAACACAACGAACATAAAATCAATCACGTACGTCGTTACTTTTCAAAAAATACCCTGAATTATAACTTGATAGTTCATATAGAGATACGTCATGTACGAATAATTATTATGCAAATGCAAAGACTAAATTAACCACTTCGGTACGGCGCCTACTGTCCACGAAACGTCGCTCACAGCCGGCATGCATAGACCGTACACTGCCTCGTTTATAGACAGACCTATGACGAGTTATACTTTGAAACTGTCGCGTGTAATCGTCAAAAGTCATCAAAAACATGTTTGCAAGACAATCTTAAAATATTTTCTTGTCCCCGATAATTAACTAAAAATGTGCAATATTTAAAAGTAAAATATATTTCCACTAACCTGCAAAAGGAACATCTCCAACGAACTCCTCCACGCAATCCGTCGAGGCGCTTCGATCAGACAAAGACACGCTAGACGAAAGCGACCCGCTCGATGCCCCCAGGGAAGCCAGTGGAACGCCCGTTGAATCACGGGGGTCAGTTTCGGTTTCTGTTTCACACTCGCGATGAGCCTCGCCGCCCATCGAATTTAGCATCGAACGACGCTTATATTCCTGTAATTGAAATAGATAACGCAAACTTCATCGATATTCAATTGTATAAAAAAGCAACAGACAATTTTATTTGACATGATTTTATTTCAATTAACAGCATTTAACCCTTTCGCTACGAGAGGGTTTTCCACAGGAGTGTCGTTGCTGTACGAAACGGTGTGTCCATTAATAGCGCTACTGAACGGAGCAGGCACAACGATTTATATTAAGATATTTCTATTATTATTAATAAAAATGTATTGAATTAAAATTTGCGCTTCTATTGAACTAAAAAACACTAAAAATTAAAATTACCAATAGTATAACTCATATTGATATATTTTGAAACAAAGACCGATACAAAACATGTCGGCACCCGTACACACAGCACGTCGTACGGATATCGTCCATGAACGACACTCGTACACACAGGTAGTGGAGGGGATGTCGTCCATAGACGACATTCGTAGCGAAGGAATTAAAATACATCTATTCCGTATTTAAAGAGAAAAAGAAGGATTTCCACGATTACCAAATTTAAAAATCATCAATAAAATCGTATAATAAAGAAGCTCTTATGAAAAAAACACACAAAAGAGCATATTGTTCAGCTAATTATCAAACGGGAATCGAATAATTTATATTTCGATTTCAATTGATATACTCTATATCAAAACTATCAGATAACGAGTTATTATTATTGCTTCAAAGTTAACGAAAATATCGCCTGGATTTGGCAACAACTCAACGTTTTAATCCGATCAATTGATAAAACGTAACTTATTTTCCTAACTCCACAATGATAAAACAAACCCAATGAGATATAAACCCAACATTTAGACATATATTTTTTCACATCGTTACTGCTCATGTTACTTAGGTGGTCGGTCTCAATAACTCTTATCATCCCATATTAGTAACATGCAAACATATAAATAATTTACATAAATAAAAATTATGATCAAATGATCAAATACATATATAACAGTGCAATTCACATGAATTGAAAATAAAATTATAATAAATTACGAAGCGCAATAAAAATATACACGTAATAAAAAATAAATAAATTTTATAATTTTATTTAACAAAATAAGAGCACCGAACATGATACTTATACTATTTCGAAACAATATTGAATACCATGGTGCATAATAACTTTTTATAGCATGTATGTGCATGCAAATAACAATTTAAATTACATAACAATACCAAAAACATAACCACATCATTTTGAATCTACTTAAAACAGAAAGTTCTAATTAATTATAAAGTAATAATTAATTCACTTAGAATTTACACATTGCATAGAGTTTCTTAAATAAAAAAATACATATAAAATACATAACATATATTAGTGGAAAATACATATTTTAGTAAGCAATACTAAATATCTTAAATACTAGTATTCACATAAGCACTATTCATACAAATATTACAATAATATGAAAAATACTGAATGTTGACATGAGTTGGTAACAGAGTGGTCCATCGGGGCAATCGGGGCAATCTGAGTTGCAGTAAGCATATAAGTTTTTCACTAAATAACGTTGCTAGAATGAACATAATATTTATATGTGTCGTTAAATTGTAGCAAAAAATCTCTAAATATAAAGTTGTTCCACGTTTTACGTAAATCCAGATTAGACTATGGGACTATTTTCACTTATGTAGCATCAAGTAAAATAATGTAAATATAAATAGTAAGAAAAAGGAATAATATAATTTCAAATTTTTCTACATGGTTCAATGGAGTTCAGGTATATTTGTGATGGTCCACTTGAGTCACCAACTCCTCATATATATTTCATTGTTTTAGGGAAACTTTTATTATAGCAAATGAATTTCAAAATGTGATTACAAAACATATTTAAAATATTCGATTTCAATATAGTAGTTTATTCTAATATTATTTACATATAATATAGAAAAAAACAGAGGTTAATCAAAGACATAGAAATTTACAATGATGCATTTAACGTATTGGTGATTTATTTATATCATGATTAATAAAAATATTTCATGATTTTATAATTGTTTACTTTATTGTGATTCAACTTTCAAGGAAAACCGCATGTTTACTCTTCAGGGACTTTGATTAAACTTCGCATGGTGAAGAGTTTGCAGTCAAACCAAACACCTTAACATATTATAGGCCTATGAGAAGTGGCTTAACTATTATACTATAAAAATTAATTCAAGTTGCAAAAAATTGCAACTGACTGCTCTTTAATTGATGCAGCTATCGAGACATATTGATACGGAACACTATACGCGTACGTACACGCGCGATCTATTTTTCGCAACTTTAAATAATTTTTAGAATTGAACCACTTTTCATAGGCCTATAATATTTTAAGGTGTTCAGTTTGATTTTAAAATCTATCATCATGCGTTTCATCAAAATCCCAGAAGAGTAAACATGAAGTACTTCTTGTTGGATAAAAATTCATGGAAAATACATCGAACTAGTTTCTTGTAATGAGTGCGTGTTTGGGGTAAGTTATACAACAAATTTAGATATTTACATTGCACACACACACACACACACACACACACACACACACATATATATATATATATATATATATATTATATATATATATGTATACATATATGCATAACATATATAAAAAGTGGGTCAAATTATTTGGTACAAGAAGGGGCACAATTGCAATTCATGTTCTATAAGATTTTCCGAAGAAACCACAGCTTGAAACTGAATTTGAGCATGTGAAATTTTATAGAGAAATAATGTTTATACATGAACTTATAATAAAAATAAAATAATATTTAAAGGTTAAACACTTCAAAAGCCTATAATATTTTAAGAAATTTGTTTTGACAATCATCTCTATAACCTAGTCTTGTAAAATAATATTTAAATATTTAGAGACAACAACTATTTGAAATTCTTGAAATAACGAAACCAATATCGCGATGTGCACCGATAAACTTTTTGGCCCATAGAATTTGATCCGCCCTAAATATACATATATAGTGCCCTCTCCCAACCAAATGTTTCAGCATGCACAATAAATGATATATAATGAGTTTTCTACAAAATGCACATACATATACATATAATATTTAATCGAAACTGTAATCATTCATTATGCAAAAATGGCTATAAACATGCTTCAATCATGCTACATTGCATTCATATGTTTAATATACGGAAATATTAGACAAAATGCATACATTATATCACTATTAATCCTTTCGCTACGAGCGTCGCCTATAGACGACATCCACGTGACTACCTGTGTGTACGAGGGTCGTCTATAGACGATATTCACATAACGACCTGTATGTACGGGTGTCGCCTATAGACGATATCCAGTGTTTCAAATCTGGCTTCAATATTCATCACTCGAGTTAAATTATTGACAATTATAATTTTTAGTTCTTGACAAGTGAAATTTGTATTTTTTAAATATAGTTTTATTGATAATTTTAATTAAATGATCTGATAAATTATGTTTTTGTGCTTGGTTCATTCAGAAGCGCTATTGGGAGGCCCGCTGCTCTATACAGCAGTGTCACTCCTGCTTAAAATACTGCCGTAGCGAAAGCATTAAATATTTGATTACTCTATAAGATGTTATCACGCTATATAATATTCTTTATTATAAGGACACTTGAATTAACGATTGTGTTAAATAAACTACTAACAATTTGATTATTTTACTTTATACATCACAACATAAATCACGAAGATGATCACAAAATGAAAGTGAATTCTTATACTAACAATAAGAGATCGTACACCCACACGCAGATGTATTTTAATGGCAACATGATCACAAATGCTAATTTACATTATTAGCATAATATTAGGTCAATTTTTTTAACATAGGTACTATAACTCTAATCATGGAAGTCGGTTTGTTTATATTTACATCTAAATAAAAACTATTTCCTAATACTCATTAACCCCGGTATCATATATAAAGTAACATTAACATTTTAAATATTACGATTTGTCAAAATTGCACAGTCTATGTTGTGTAATATCACAATAAGTCGCGTCACAGGAATAATAAAATAATTTGTCACTTGACAAAAATTCTTTACATTAGATATAAAAGCATTCTAAATACTGTAGATACATAGGATAAACGCTGTCTGTCAAAAATGCAATTGAATATTTGAAACTATAAACACAAAGAAACCTTTGAATAACTCTCATAAGATGAATTCTATTCACAAACCTGACTTAGCGGCCTGATACGTTCATGTATGCTCTTTTCAGCCTGAAGCGCTGATGGTGGTGGATGCTCAGGAGTCGGCGGTTGTTGGTAGTGTGTCGGACTCAAAGGCGTTGCCACAGATGCATTGCCGCGACTAGATGCGTCAGGATGCCGCTTAAGTTTACGCCGAGGATTCTGCATTCTCATCGGGACGTAATCTGAAGCTTCAGCAACTCGCAAAAAATCCTCTTGACCCAGACTCAAGCCGGCAGTAAGGGTGTCAAGATCCCCATGACTGCGAACCCCACTTCGTGCTAAGAACAGGTATTCGTATGCGCCTGTCAGCGATCCAGGCGTACCGGCGCCTGTACTTGTACCAGTACACGAAGAAGACAACGGGGTGAGATGTGTGGGTGATACTGACAGATTTCGACGCGGAGGCTTCTTTGGGGGAGTGGGCTAAAAAAGATAATCACATTCCTTGGTAATGTGAAATGAAAAATCTTGCAGTCAAACAGAGCAAAATTGTAACTTATTTTTTTATAATGTTTCTACATAAGCAATGTCTTAAAAAAACATTTAAATGATAATGATATAGCTTAATATCCTATTATATTTAATTTTTTTATTTAAATTTGCCAATTAAGGGGGTATTCTACTGTAGAATTTTGAAAAAATCGAAAAAATTTTTTTCATATTTCAAAGATTAGTTATTCAAAAATATGTCATTAAAAGGATTTTCAATATTACTATTATTTCCTGAGTTATAGCCGTTTTAGTGACGTGGCCTCGGTTCGGGTCCGACTTGTCTCAAAACTTTGAACGCGGTTTTCTCGGAACTACTTTTTTCGAGCTGGCGGTAAAGATATCTCGAGTTCTAATGAACCGATTTACTTCAAATTTGGAGAGGATCTTCTCTATACATCGCGTATCGCATGGCCTTTCCCAAAACTATAACTTTTCATTTAGTATTTTTAAAAAATTCGGAATTGTTAAAAAAAAACATAAAAAAAAATTTTTTTTTTCAAACTGCCGCCATTCAAACAAAAAATTTTTTTTAACTATCCAAGTTCATACGATAGCGGCATCTATAATAATTAAGAATCCATCTATTTTTATGTTTCGGATCACCAGGAGGGTTGGAATCATGCACGCCAAGACACCCTCTTTTTTTGAGCCCCCACTTGACTGCTCATAACTTTGTGAATTCTAATTTTTTCTTAATAATTTTTTTATGTAATAATAAAATATCAATAAACAAATGATGAAAAAATCGATAGTAAAAAATTAATTTGTTTTCTTTATACAGCGCTTCAAAAACGGGCAAAATTCATGCTTCTACAGTAGAATACCCCCAAATATTTAACAAGAGGATTGAAGTTGATCCTGTAATTGAACTTGAAAATAAAATCATATTATAAATATCGACGGAGATATTTTCACTCTATTAATCCTATGAAAGCAGCTCACCGATACTT
>NW_020537277.1:0-13485 GCF_003426905.1 Ctenocephalides felis | reverse complement strand
AAAGATTTAGTAGGAGAGTTAGTGGAAATAAAAATATTGAATCAAAGAATAATAGATGTTTTGAGATTCTTAATTAAAATTGATACTCCCACAAACAATAGTATATAACCATAACAGTATTAGAACTAAATATGTACCAATCTTATTGGTAAAGCAAACTGCCAAACCTAAACAAAGTTTTTTTTTTAATAAAAAAGTATCAATATAAAACATAGTAAAAAGAGTCGATCCTTGTAACAGACATAGCCTTGTAACAAGTAAAAAATGAACTAAAAGAAATATAATTGTGTTACATTATAAAAATATTAATTTATGGAATAACTCAAAGTATATTAGTATCCATAACTAAAATAACACCCAAGTGGTTGCAAGTGGAATTTTGCCCTAAATACTGAACTAGTTCTAAGTGGAATTTTAACATTATCCAACTGAATCTGGCTTAGAATAAATTACATGCACAATTTATTGGTAAATAATAATAACTATATATATATATATATATATATATATATCATGTTGCAATTTAATCATATATTTTATTTTGTTCTATACTATTTTTACCATGTTCCCATTTTTCTCTTGTTATTTTGACAAATTTTTATATGCTACTAAGTAACGACCAACCCAAAAAATCCATTATTTCAAATACTTTACAAACTCTTTATAGTAAAAACTTCACAAAAATATATATCAGCTCTGGGATTGAAATGGCGCGAGTTTGGTATTTATTATAAGTTTTGGCAAACAACAAGTCTTTTCAGAATCGACGCCAAGAACTTAGAATTTGTAACGCGTTACGATTCTAGAATACAAACGTGATCTTATAGAAGCGATGAGATTTAATAATGTGCTAACATTTCTGATATAAAAAGGATCTGAAAGAAATTTTTATTGATTCACTTATTTTTTGCTTTGAGTACGCATATTTTATTTTTTACACTGAAACATATATATTTTGTAGAATCACAAAGTATAGCAATCTATGCTTTAAATTTAAAACTAATATTTGTTGTTTGCAAAAAATTGTAAAAATATGCTGTGGTTTTCTATATATAAACTAGGAGAAAAAACGTAAACAATTTTGGATAATTTTGATGAGAACGATTATTAACTACAGATTTTATAATCTGGTATAACATACTAAAATATTATAAGTCTACGATAAGCGTTTGAAATCTAAAATTCGTTGAAGTTCAAGTTGAGCAAGCAGCAATATATACGCTATGTGTTTTGTAGGTACTACTGATTACAGCTGACTTTCACATTTTAATAAGATACATTTTTAGAACACGAAACAGATAATATAAAATTTTATTTCATTATTTTCGTGTTCTGAAAATGTATTTTATTCGAGTGTGGACGTAAACTGTAATCAGTAGATACCAACTAAACAGGACAAAAAGTGTATATGTTTCGGCATAGATTCTGATTAGAATCTATACTTGACTGATTCTAAACTTCGATGCATTTTTAGAAATCAAACGCTTACTGTAAGCCTATAATATTTAAGTGTGTTATTTCAGATTATAAAGTATATTGTTGTACAAAGTTTCATGCAAATCTATGAAACAAATTTTAACATTTAATTATAAAGAAACAGAACGGTTTTTGAGTAGTTTTAAAAATTTTTAATTACGCAAATATTTGAACTCATAAAAATAATTTCAAGAATTATGATAATTGACTTTGTAATAGATAACTAGATTTCTTAAATAAGTGGAATATACGATTTTTACTCTGTACTGTAACTTTTTTCTAAAGATAGTTTTATGTGCACGGAACGTTGTTAATTAATCTCAAATATATGAAATAATACTAAAATATACTATAAGTAATTAAACCACCAAACAAATCAATAAACAGGAATTAATTAAATCTCAACTTGTGCGCATAAATAAAGCTTGGGACCTTGAGAACCAGAAATATCGAACTCGGAGTACCACAGGACATTGCGTGAAGTCCAATAGTATTCTTTTCATACGATAGATATGACTACAGAAAAGCCATATCTCTTCTATAAAGCCAGCTACGAATACTAACGACATATCTATAATGTAAAGCAATTCATATATTATAATATAAGAGCAACTCAAGATAATCTATTTGTGCCTTTTGGAGGTTAGGTACTATAATTAGATGGCACAGCATCGAAACAGCATTTTGACATTTTGTAACAAACTCATAGGAACTATTCAATATGAAAAGTCCGTCACATACCATTCGAGTAGCAAATCTCAACATCTTATTGCATTTCTTGAACAGTATATCGAACAATAAATGTGTAAAATCTAACAATTTGAGAAATTAACAATAAATAAATCTATGAAAGAATATAAATTATCTAGGCATGCACATAATTCAAAAATATTCTTTATCTACATTTTGTATATTATTCGCTTAGACTATTCTTATTTACAAGCCTATCACAATTTTTATTTGGACCTACGGTATCAAGCTCTGGAAAATGCGTTTGGAAATCAAATAAAGTAATTCTAGGATCTCCAAGTATAAACAATTTTCAAACCCTTCCTTCCTTAAATCACAGCATACATACAATTACAATTTTCTTGATTGATTAGTTGAACTTTATTATCACAATTTTTATTTGGACCTACGGCATCAAGCTCTGGAAAATGCGTTTGAAAATCAAATAAAGTAATTCTAGGATCTCAAAATATAAACAATTTTCAAACCCTTCCTTCCTTAAATCACAGCATACATACAATTACAATTTTCTTGATTGATTAGTTGAACTTTATTTATAATCAAAAGAAAACAATACAATGAAAGCAATACGTATAGAAACAAGGGTCTAATTTTATGATCATGGCGGCCTCGCCGTTTCAAGAGTGTTATCCTAATTATCTAAAGACAACACCGTGTTTCCACCGAAGTGTTTATAAGAAAATTCGCTTAACGGTTTTGCGTTAATGCGCCCCTTGTTTAACTTTTATTCGAGGCGAAAAATAAACGGGTGGAAGGAATTCTTGAAAATACGACGGAGTAAGCCAAAAGCATTTTAGAATAACATCGGCTAATTGGGTTAAAATACTGCAACTTTTAATGATAAAGTAAGAATATAATTCATTCGATGTCGACAATACGTAACTCATGTTAGAAAATAACTTATGAAAATGTTGAAGACATTTATTAATATGTAATTATCATGTTTTTCATAAAAAAATAAATAGAAGATATATTTCAATGTAGAAATAGAGGCATAAAATCAATTGTTGACGCATTTTTATATAACGAATATTGTTCGAACTTCACTAATCTTATACATCTATCCTCTTCTACCTGACATCAATAAAATAATTTCCTACCCTAGTATAGGTACTAAGCTAGGTAGTTATGAGAAATTTCATTCATTCATTCTGTACGCATTGTTTAAACCATGCACATAAGTTACCAAATAAATAATATATATGCTAAACTTACTTATATATATATATATATATATATATATGAAAAAAGTTGATCTTTTAATAAACATTGCGCCGGGCGTCTTCAAATATCAATTACGAGATACCAATTCAGTGATTTGATCTTTTACTTATTCATATATGATAGTTAAAATTAATAAATAAAATATGTATTAGTATTTATTATATCAAATCTAACCATTCTCAGGGTGTCCCAGTACTCAACATCAAGCCAGAAAATAAAGATAGTATATATCGTAACCATCATGAAAAAAAAATATCGCACGTTCTTTAAAAGTTAGCTTTCAAGTGCAACTCACAGATTTAGTCAAACTTGTACCATTTTTCGATTATTGTTGTTGATTTTTATTATTTTTGTTTAACCCTGAATAATATTTCTAGGACTACAGCCACAAATAATGACAATTGCCCCCCAAGTTTTCAAAAATGAACCCTTTTTGTTCAACTATGAATTTAAAGCTTTCAAAATTAGTCAAATTTGAGAGACCCTCCCTTAAAAAATATACTTAAATGTGTAGAAAAATTACGTACAAAAATACAAAGGCGGCCTGCATATTTTCTAGAAAAGTGTTACAATTTTTTTTTTAATTTTATTTTATTTATTTATTTATTTAAAACATCATATTTATGAAGTCCTACTAGTATTAATTTTGTGCCATTTGGAGGTTAGGTTTTAGAAATTGACATTTTTTCAAACGCTCGATTGGATGGAAAAAAAAGTTTATTTACAGTTTAAGTTAAGACTACCAACTCATGTTATTACTTAATATGAAAGAGTAAGTAACTTTATACAGATATTTTATATAAGGATTCGCCTCATTCGTTAATCCTCAAGAAACCTACCATATTGGACTACTAATGTTCAGTTAACTTGATCACTATTCCATATTAAATTTTCATTATATCAATACATATTTTAAATAAATAAAACAAATTTAAACATTTATCAAATAAACGTATCAAGTTGAATTCTTTATGCAACGATTCAAATGCCATTGCACAATATTATCATTAATTCGCATAGATTTTTAATTATTCAAGTAAAAGCCTTTTTTACATAGATATATGATAAAAGTAATCTACTTTTGAATTGTTATAATGATAAAATCTGCGAACTTGAAAATTTACACAATAGAACTAGAACTTGATTATTAAATATAGTACGATTCCAAATATCCATTTTACAGAATCCCAAGTACCCATTTTACGAAGATAGAAATAATCAACAATATGTTATATATTGCACTTCAATCTTATATTTTAATTCCATCTCAATTTTTTTTAAAAAAGCTCAGTTTTTGCTGATTTTTATTTTCTTTATAGGTCAGAAATATTTTCATAATAGGTGTTTTAGGTTAGTAAATTGATTATTTTTGAAAGATATATATATATATATATATATATATAATTTACCTGTTTGCTTCAATGGGTCCCATTCAAACAAAGTTAGACCACCGGGTTGAATTTTCCGCAGAATTGCGAATTTCCACGGCGCACTTTTAAGTACTTGTACTCGATTACGACATGTACTTTACGATTACAAATCAAAACTTATAAAAAAATGCAAAACAGTTTTCGAACACATCATTTAATTTCTACATTTATAAGTTACGTCTATTTTTTTGCTGAGTTCGAATTACTTTTACAGAAATACTGGTTCCTGGCTATTTCGGACTTCACAGGTGTTAGTTTGCATCGATAAAACATGGAATAAATTTAATATCTAAACGGAATGATGTATGTATGGAGAATTAGACACCAATCAAAAATAAATATAGAAAAACGTAACAAACAAATATACAAAACAAACCGGTGAAACTGAAATTTTACGTCACATGATTTTTTGGAAACGATTACTTTAGATTTGACTCGACACGAACATAAAAGACACTAAACAATCTATCGGACGGATTTTGTTTCGCGTACATGGGTAATTGACATATTTTTGGATATCAAAGGCATTAATCATTTTATTGATTAAAAATATTTCAAATTATTAAAAATTCCTTATTGAATTTTATTTACAAAAATGCACAGTTAGTCAACCATTATGGTGGTGAAACAGATTTTCTTGCAGAGGTGGTAAAATTCTAAATAACCATTCAAAAAAGTAATCATTAATCATATATGGAAAAATCAATCAGGAGGTATATAAATAGTGTTTCCGACTGATTTTAGATTCAAAGCATTATAATCAGTATTCACCCTAGACAATATTAGAATATAATATACAAAGTTTAATTGTTTTCAGTTTTTGTATTTGTTGTCACGGTTGTTGTTATTTGAAAAAATCAGTATTCTATTGATATTTACTATTTTAAATTAAAGCGCAGATGACACTAAAGCATGACAAATAAAGAAATGAAATATATAAAATATTGTTGATAATTTTTATTTTAAAAAAATGGTTACTTGAAATTTGGGTCGATAATTATCATTATTAGTGTCTAACTATGGTATGAATATTACTAATTAATAGTAATATTACTACACTATAATTTAGGCGCCAATTCTCTATAAAAAGGCCACTAATATTTTATAAAGTATTCAAATATAACAGCCTAAAGAAAAATATAAGCTTTCTGTACAATTACCTAATGTTTTATAAACAATCAATCATGACAAATTTCAATTGCATAGGGCACTGGACTTTATATATACGAATTATATTTTACGATGCTTTTACTTGTATTTTTTACCATATGTATACAAAAACCTATTCAAAATATTTTATAAAAATATCTAAATTTAGATTAAACATGTATCACTTATAATGCAACCATAATGCATTGGATATAAAAATTGTATGATTATAGATGCAAAATATATTAAAATTCTTACCTTTTGGTATCACACCTGCAGACAATTCTTCTCTAAAAGCTGACTTCTTATTTTCACTTTGATTTACGCGCAATTATTATAAGATTATTTTAAAAAACACTTTGATTTAAATAATTTATTTACGCGAATTAAATTGAAACTACACATACTTTATTTTAAATTATATTTTATTAATTAAGCACTGCTGAAAGAAATACATGAGTTAGAAAAGAAATACATGGTATGACCAAATCATTTTGAAAACTTGAAATATAAATATAAAGGGACCCGATAAATGGTACTATTAATTATTAACTGTGCAAAACTCGATTTTGATGTTTTCTCAATCTTTCAGTATATTTTATATCTATCTTAGTAACAAAATTAAGTTCTATAATTGCATATTGCTTATCAAACATTATCTCATAAATAAAATATTTATTTTTATTATTAGTGTATTTTGCCAAGTTACTAATTAAGGTACCATTTGAGATTGAGAATTTAGATCAATCGATTTCACAATTTTAGTAATGACTTTTGCTATAAAATCTATTATGGGCACAAACTTATTTCAATAATGTAAAATAATCAATTAACTATTAATTTTTTAGTTAGTAATATTTTTTTGTGAATTCGATTTGAGTAAGTGGTCATACCATTAAGAGCATGCCTAGAAAATTTAAAGCACTCACCGAGTCTGCTACCAACTCACGAATTCATCTGAAATTATTAAAATTATTAAGTTTAATAAACCTAATGCACTTTTGATATCTAATTTTACAGTTGTTGGTACTTACGTCGTGTTTGTAGAAAAAGATCTATGTAGCTGGACAATTTGCATGCCTCTGGATTTGATTTTTCACTCACAACACTTCACTTAAAAAAAGGCCATAAAAAACAACACTGAATTACAACGAACAAGCACAAATTTAATAACCAAAAATGAAAACAACAAACAAAGCACTGACAAATTTAATCCAAATTAAAAATCACAAAAAACGGAACTTAAAAAGATATATAAAAAACGATTCATGAGTCCAAGTTATCATCATTGATTGTTTATACCTGAAAAGACAAAAGTTACTATGAAAAAAAAAACTTTAAATAAAGGTGAAATATTATATATGCAAATCAAATGAAATAATGTGGATGTAAGTATATAAATTTTTTAGTTAGTTTCGCATTAAAATTGATAATTATGAATCAGATATCGCATAAGTTGGTCACAAAAGACAACTAAAAAGCTTTCAAAAACTTTACTTCTGATGGCGCTGGTATATTGAATGTTGGTATGAATGATCGTATGAATGATAATATATATAAGATAATAATCTATATAAGAATAATATGAATGGGTAGGAACAAAAGATGAGATACTTATGTAGATTGAGCCTGGTAGTAAATATGAAGCCCAAGAGTGTAATAAAGTTAATAAATTAATGATAAGATCAGCGTGTTTTGAAAGAGATGACCAGTCTTAAGACACACACACATTTATATATATATATATATATATATATATATATATTTATATATATACACCTGATAAAAGTATCTTATTTTTGTACACCACATAAAAATAACGATTTATATATTTATCGCGCTTAAAAGCTTTGCAGAATTCTCGTGAATTATTAAGTCTCTAAAACTGTACATTCTCTTCTTATCGTACGCCTACACTTTTTGTAAGTTTATATTTCTATTCTCAAGTTCATTTGGAAGAATGTTGCTATGTGTTTTAAATTGCAACAATTAATCTTTACAAAAATTAATCAAAAAAAAAGCTTGAAGAAAGATTTATAATAGAGAATATTAATGTTTGTATATAGAAAACGCTTCGGAAATTATAGTAGTAAAGGAGACTAAATACGGTTGTGCCAGGGTACGGTAGTGACAGTCGTCCTAACAACTTAAGTATATTGATTTTGAGAAAGAGAAAGTTGAAGGTATGTTTGTTCGAACAAGTTTACATAATAGCATTGAGTGAGCTCACTACATTAATATGATCTGTAGTCTTAACTGTTTTTACAGGATCAAAAGTAATTTGGTTAAATTTATTTTAATAACCGTTACTTATGTTATTAATATTAATTAGTATTATTTTAATAATAGCTGTTACCAATAATTAGTTTTTAGTAAAAGAAAGTGGACGTCGGGTACGGTTGTAACAAATGTTGTGGATACGATTGTGACTTGTATTTCTTATCCTTCTTGAGTGTAAGAAAATAGAACTGTCTTAGGACAAAATACAAAAGCGAAAGCAAATGAAAATTTTATAAAAGATTCAATATAAATTTCTTGAAAACTTTGTTTCAAAAATGATGTTTTGTTATGTATTGTTATTATATTCATCAGCTTTGTGATTGTTAAATAATGACGTACTATGTTTTTCTGACAAATAAATTGTTATTAATCTTTTTGTTTTTTTATACCGATTATTTTCTAACCTATATATATATATATATATATATATATATATATATATATATATATTATCCACAGAAAGTATTTCCATCTAGAAAGTAAAATGAGTTTTTAGAAAACTAATATACGAATATAAAGAAAAAGATTTTGTACGCATACCCTTACAAATATACAAAACCCCTCTTAGAAGAGACGTGAGATGAATAAAACAAAATTGTAAAATAATTACCCCCAGAAAGGTAAAGTTTTTCAGATTAGTAAATCAAGGCACGTTTTTTGGCTTGAGATATTTTCTTTTACCTGATGTTCGCAATATATATATATATATATATATATATATATAATTCATAACACACACACCCACATCAGTTTTATTTCTTTTATTGGCCACAAGTCCTTGTCACTTGTATTTGGTGAATATAATTACCATCATCAATAACATAAATTAATACATTCAAATAAAAACTATAAAAATAAAGTTAAATTCTATTATATTCATTAAAATAATTAAATGTAGATACAGAAATGTATTAGTGCTAAAAACTATTTATACAAACATGTTCAAATCATTTATACAATAGATTACTTCAACATACATATTCTTAAGTTTCTACCCAATAAAATACTAATTTTAGCTAATAATATTCTTTTGACATAAGAATATGGTTGCCATATTATGATCATACTCCTTATGATAAGAATGAAAATTTTATATGAAATTAATTGACCAAATATCCTAAAACCTAATTTTTAAATCGCATTAGAATTTTCTCAAATAATATTATACAAATATCGTCTTAAATAAGTTATTCTTATGTTACAGCTGAGCTGACTCAATAATAATTGAAATTTTAATAAATTTTATTTTGAAGTTCGCTTCTGTTTTTCTATAAGGCTATAGTATGTTTCTTATGTTTTTTCAGGAAAAGACGCCGTTGCTTTTTTGATGCAGAAATAATATTAGAAGATTAGGGATGCGCGTGCAGAATTTTAATGCATTGGATTTATATTGAGACTTTAGGCAGTTTTTTTGCCTTCGATACGAACACGTTTGCACACACAGATTTATTTTAGAACAGCGAGAGAAAATGTAATTGATTTATGAATACTGCTTCATGTTTTACAATTCATTTATGTTATCAATGGGAATTCTGATATTAATTTGCATACAAATTAAGGGAATCATTCAGAATTTTATTTTAGTTCTACCTTATTTAGACTACATTACTCTGATTTATTGAGAATAAAAGTCTTTTGATTTTTTTATTGAAACTGAAGTGCACACGCATGCGTAATATATATATTATATATATATATTATATAATATTATATATTGTTGTGTATAAATTTCCAAGACAATTACATCAAATAAAAATCAAACATATTTAAACTAAAAATATAAAAAACAGATTAAAATATATTTCATAAACTAATACATAGAAAAATTTCTATTTATGAAAAGTTGCATTTAATAAAGAGTTTTCAACATTTAACACCATTAAGAATAATACTATTTAAAGTTATTAGTTTTTTTTTTGCTTAAAGTCGAGTATCATTCGTAGTGTCGTACATCTCTATAAAACAAGATTCTGAAAAGCGTCCCCGAGATATATTGAGATTCAGTTTATATTTAATTAATAACTGATGTAATTGCTATTAACTTAAGAATTGACTAATTATATATTATATATCATTTCATACATATGAACGTAGAAAACTTGAACCAATAACTACAATAAAACAATCAATGAAAACAACATGAAAAGTGAATAATTAAAAAAAAGAATTCATTTTGATAATACTTTTTAAATAATTTGGTATTTTTTGGACAAAGAAAAAGTATCACTAATGCATTTTGTACATTGGAATAAAACAGGATTATGTAAAGCGTCTGTGAGAAAAATTTAATATCAATTTTGAGATTTATTTTTTTATATTAATATTTGATGTAATTGCCTGTTAAATATATATTATACCTATATATAAATAAATATATAAATTATTGTGGGTAATTTTGCGCGAAGAAAAAGTATAATTCCTAATTGTGTACTTTTGTATAAAACATGATTCTGCAAAGCGTCTGTAAGTTATATTAGGTTGTCAAATATCTCCCTTCCGCTTTTGCTCTTGGTTTGATACAAAAAGGCGGAAGGGAGATATTTGACAATCTATTAAGATTTTGCTTGAGTTGTTTTTGATGTCACTGTGTATTGAATATATATTATATACTAGAGTAGTCCTTAATATGGATGTTTTGAATTACTTGCTCTCAGGGGCTCAAATGCTTCCTTTTGATAAAAAAAATATTTGAAAATTGTAGGTCCTAATATTAACTTTAAGTTAGTCCGCACTCCAACCAAAGTTGTTTCTTCTTTCTAAGTAAATAATTATCTTCTGAAATATATGAATGAATATGAATTTTATTGTATTTTTTATTTATTATCAAAAGAAGCCAATACAATGTTACTCTCAGAAATTTGGTTAACTTGTCGCAAAGTTATAAAATTCTAAAGAGCAAAAGAAATTATCAACTCATGTTATTTGCATAGGACATTTTGATAAGAGTAACATCTAACTAAAAGCTACAACTTTCAGAAATTTTTAACTTCCCGAAGGAGAAGTTTATGTTTTCATCAAAAAATCCGAATCGCTAATTTTATGTTTTCTCGACGTTCGAGCCATTCTGAATCGAATGAGACCAAATTTGGAAAAAGTATGTGTGTGTGTGTGTGTGGTGTGTGTGTGTGTGTATGGTGTGTGTGGGTGTGTGTGTGTGAACAGATTTTTTGCCGTAAATTGACGTTTTCTCCAAAACGGTTGGACCGATTTCAAAAATTTAAAAGCCATTTGATGTATCTCGATGAGGACTATCGTCTCTGAGTTTTGTGTGCGGCGATCGGCCGGGGCCGTTTCTTTGTAAATTGCAGAGAAAAGTGAAAAATTTTTCGTCCACGTTTTAGCCCGCAATTCTGAATCGATTTTGAAAATTCAAAAACCGTTCGAAAGATATTGGTTGGGAATCGTTGCTGATTAGTTTTTGGTAAAGATCGGCCGGGCCGTTTTCTTGTAATAAAGTTTTTAAAAAAAAAAATTTTGACGATTTTTATGATTATTTTTTTGACGATAGATACCATAGTTTTCTAGGTCATACTAAAATATTACGGCCCTACGACAACTGGTTCAGCTTTAAAAATTCGTCAAAGTTTGCAAAAATCAGTATGGTCTTTTTGGCATTTTGTCAAAATTAGACTTTTGATCGACGTTTTCCTCAAAAACGCCTGAACCGATTTTAGAAATTTAAAAGCCATTTGATGTATTTCGGTGAGGACTATCGTTTGTCAGTTTTGTGCAACGATCTGCCAAGCCGTTTCTTTGTAATTTGAAAAAAAGTGTTGAACTTTTCGTCCACATTTAAGCTCATCCTACCGAACCGATTTTAAAAATCAAAAACTATTCGAAAGATATTAGTTGGGAATGATGCTGATTAATTTTAGTGTGAAAATCTACCGAGCCGTTTTCTTGTAATTAAATGTTGAAAAAAAGTGTTAATTTTCGTCCACATTTAAGCTCATCCTGCCGAACCGATTTTGAAAAAATCAAAACTGTTCGAAAGATATCATTTGGGAATGATGCTGATTAATTTTAGGTGAAAATCTACCGAGCGTTTTCTTGTAGTTAAATGTTGAAAAAAAAGTGTTAAATTTTCGTTCACATTTAAGCTCATCCTACCGAACCGATTTGGAAAATCAAAAACTGTTCGAAAGATATCATTTGGGAATGATGCTGATTAATTTTAGGGTAAATCTACCGAGCCGTTTTTCTTGTAATTAAATGTTAAAAAAAAAATTTAAGCCGTTTTTCATGGAACTTTTTTGGCGATATACATATGGTCTTATAGAACTTACTGTAATATTACGGCCTTACAACAAGTAGTTCAATTTTAAAAATTCGTCAAACTTTGCTAAATTATTATCGTTTTTTTTTATAGTAGGATTGATGAAGTATATTATTTACACATTTTTTTTGATCAAGTCGATTATTTACACATATCGGGAAGTTCATGTAATTTGCCTCAAGGCTAAATACCAAACCAACTAGTTTTTCATCATTTTAGAGACATTTGGGCTCCTGGGAGCAAAAAAATTTGAAAATATCCATATTAAGGACAACTCTAATATACATATATATGTATATATGTATGTATGTATGTATATACTTATACATAGGCTTTTCCGTTTTCCCTCTGACACGACACGCGAGGGGACCAACTTTGTAGTGTTTTAACTACATCAATCCATATCGTGGTGTTCTATTATTCATAGATTAAGACAGAAATCCAGTAATTGGATTGGTAAATAATTGAACTTTCCGAACATAGGTGGATGGATAGTTATATCTCATACATCTAATACAATAATTCCATATGTGTATGGGTATAATTATATCTTCGTGATAAGGGATTAGTGTTTTAATTGAATCCAACTTTCTCAAACTAGGAGAATTTTCGAATGGATCGAAAGTAATTGAAGAGATAATAGAATATACATACGAGACCTTCTTCATGGAATATGGAGATAATGTGCATAAGCTTGAATATCAATAATTGATAATTTTGTGGGAGTTAAAATATTTGCGGATATGATTAGAAAATTAATAGTGAAAACACTTTATAAACCGTGAGCTTTTCTCACCAGATACTATTAAGGACTAAATTTTGGCGCTGTTTGGTATAAATTAAGTTTTTATTTTTGTTTTTTTGATGAAATTTTAGTAAAAACAATTCCAATTATTTATA